>NW_007738593.1:0-42852 GCF_000696425.1 Galeopterus variegatus | reverse complement strand
CTTTGGGTCCTCAGCCCCCATTTCTGATATCCTCTAAGACCCCCAGCCCCACCTGCCAGCACCCTCCTCCAGGGTGGGCTACAAGTCTCTCTGAGCATAGTGAGGATGAGCTTGGCTTTTGGAATGTCAGGATTATTTGGCCTGTTTTCAACAGATTTCAGAAAGTACCCTAGGGTATCTGAAAGATAGAAGGATTGGCCTTTAAATCAAGCCTTTTATGTTAGAAATTAAGAAACATGCACAAAAATTCCATAAAAACCTAATTCCAGGTTCCTAGGTTTTTGTGGAGAGCCCAGAATCCATCTTTTCTCCCTGAAATGGCAGCAGGAAGGGGTTGGAGCCGCCTGATTAACCAGGGGTCAGGCTTCCTGACTTTGTATTGGCTATTTGTATTTGAAAGTGAGAATGCAGCAGGAAAAAGAATTTATCCCAGTGATTACAGGGATTTAACTCCTCTTTAACCAGAGCTCTCAAGGCCTCTGTGTTTCATAGCCTCCAGGGACTATTCAAATCCCAGTCTATACTGAAGTGTGTCTCCTGGAATTGTGCAGTGCACAGCATGTGAAGCTGTACACAGCAGTCCTATAAATTCTCCGCCAGACAGCCCTCCTGGACTCTAGTTCCAGCTTCACAACTCAGTGCCCTTCTGCATTCATTTAATCTCTCTAGGGCTCTTTTCCCATCTGTAAAACCAGGAAAACTGCTTCATCTCTATCTCACATAGTTCTTAGGAGATCTACCTGAGTGGATGAACATGATAACCTTATAAAGTCTGTAGTGCTCCTTAAATACCAGCAGGCTGGCCGGGCAGGTTGTTACACTGTGGCCTGGGGTCAGGGGCTGTCCTGTGGCTGATGTGGAGGAACCTGCCCCCCCGCCCCCCTCCATACTAAGAAGCTCTGTGTTTCTGTTCCTCAGTCTCTGGGAGAGCTGGAGGGGGCAAGGGGCACTGAGTGGGAGGGCTGGCCTTCACAGGGATCTCTTTGGGAGGACTAGGTGTGGGGCAAGGCCAGGCTTTGGGTCGTTGAGTACATAGGCTAACAGAGGGCTGATTTCCATGCACAGCCACTTCAAAATGAAAATTCTCTGCAGAGGGAAGTTCGAGTCCTTAGTCTTTGAGATTCAGGGTATGCAGCATTCTCTAGCAAATCTTGAAATGGACCAGCCTTTGTCAGTGTTAGAATAATTCACATTAACACCTGTACCCAGTGGTGCGCTGGTAAATATTTGACAGCCAGCTGTCTGGGGGAAGCTCTGATATACAGTGTTTGCCTGTTTCTGTGGTGCGGGCCCACGGACCGCGGCTGATTGTGGGCTGCTGCCGTGGAGCTGGGAAGGCATGTGCACAGGGGCCCTGGCCCCACCGCTTCCACCCTCTGCTGTTCTGCAAGGGAATGGGGAAGAGGCACTCGAGAGTGCGCCATGTGGGTGCCCGGTGATTAGAATTCTGAGCCCATTAGTAGTGGGAGGCTCGGGAGGCTCTGGTCGAGGGTCCTCCCTTCACAGTGGGGAAGCCCAGACTTCCCAGGTCCTTCATTTAGAGAATGAAGTGTGAGAGGATCCTGCGTGAGCAGAGGACAGAGGCGATGGTTGGTGGGCATCCAGGGTCGGGATCAACACGGATGTGGCTGGATGCTGATCTCAGAGGCGGAGCCAACACTAAGATACGTGGCGTGAGGGTGGCAGGAGGCCCCGCGTTGTCCTGACAAAGAGGGCATGAGTCCAGGTATGACACGGCATGGTCCCAATATCTGGCCCCGCACAACCCAGTGACAAATGGCCATGCTGAGTGGGACACAGACCCTCTTATGCAGGAGTCAGCGATGCTGGGCAGTGTTGGCTTGGAATTGGGTTTTAAGGCAGCCTGACTGGGGCAGAGAATTTCTAAGTTGACATTGAGGTTTTGGGTTTTTTCTGTGTGGTAAAATATATATAACATAAAATCTACCATTTTAACCATGTTTAGGTGCATATTCAGTGGCATTAAGTACATTCACCTTGCGGTGCAGCCGTCACCACCGTCCAGCGCCAGAAGTCTTTTCATCTTCCCAGACTGGAACTCTGTCCCCATCAAACAGCAGCGAGGGGTTGTCGCCTTCCATTCCTCCCCTGCTTGTGCAGGCACAGGCGGCGTTGTCTGGGCCCTGAGCCTCTGTTCTCTGAGGGGGGTTTCCTCTGGTCCCCTTGTACCTCTGGCCTGTGACCCACTGCTTGTTCCCCCTCCCATACCTCACTCTGGCTGGCCACCTCTGACCCCTGCGTGATCTTGCTTTGTCCAGAGCCCTGACACCAGAGCACTCGACCTGGAAGGGATGTGGGGACCTCCTGGTACAGCCACCCGAGGTCTCCTGGGCCACTGGAGGGGTGCAGAGTGCTGACCCCAGTCTTCAGAGTTTTGTCGTCCCCTGCTATAAGTGCCTCGCTGGCTTCAGGCCTGGCCTGAAGTCGCTAAACTCTAGTGACTTCTGAGACCCTCTGCAGACCTGGTTTGCCTCCTGGCTGTTAGAAAATTGATCATGCTTCACAAAAGCAAAGCCCGGATCCTGGGCTCAAGGTGAGCATCGGGAGGGGCCTCACATACCTGGGCAGGTGAATCCCACAGGCCTCGCTTTTGTTTCCTAAGAGACACCTTCCCGATGGGGTCACTGGTCTACACCAGACTCACAGGTGGGCCGAGGGGCATGACCCCGACAGTCTGTTGCTAGGCTTGAACCAGAGCCCTTTCCCTAAAACCTGAAGTACAGGGCACGCACACTGGGGCTTCAACGAGGTTAGGCAAGGCAGAGTAATGCCAGCATCTTTTAGCACTAACTCAGGACTCTGAAGAATTGTGACATTTCTATAATGAACCTGTTTCTGTTTCCATTTATTAATGTGAACAAAGTTTTTGAGTGTTTACATCTACAAAAATGAAAAAGAGAATTAGAATTGGTGCAGAACCTACTTTCATTCCACCAATAAATAATATTCATCTGTCTCATTGAGAGATGCTTTTCCAACACATTTTTACTTTTTATGTGAGATGACTATTTGTCAAAAAGTTTTATTTATATTGTTTACATCGTTTGACCAAGTGTGTACTAAAAATAATTGCCATGACTCAAACCGAAAGAAACTCTTTTTAGACCCTTTGAGGTTTGGAGCAAACTGCTGCATCACGTGGTAGGGCAACCAACAGAAGGCGTGCAAGCCCAAAGTATGTCACGTCGGGGTGCAGATCCGTGGGGCGGTGAGTGGAAATATGAGTAAAACTTCCATCTGCAAAATAAGACCTTGTCCGTGGATTCCCTTAAATAATAGGTAACGAGCATCTAATCACTGTGCAGATTCCGTCGGATACTGGGAAAGAAGGCGACAGCAACTGCATTTTTACATGTCACTATTTAGGATATGCTGCAAAATATATTATGTACAACCATGTAAACTAGTGATGAAAACTTTTGGTGTCAGTTTTAAAATGAGCAAGGGACACTGTCTTAGCCTATTTGGGTTGCTATGACAAAGTACCCTGGACTTGGTGGCTTATAAACAACAGAAATTTATTTCTCTCTGTCCTGGAGGCTGGAAGTCCAAGGTCAAGGCACCGACAGGTCTGGTGTCCGGTGAGGGCCTGCTTCCTCGTTCACAGGTGCTTTCTGTGTGTCCTCACGTGGTGGAAGAAGCGAGGGACCTCTCTGAGGCCTCTTTAATAAGGGCACCAGTCCCATTCATAAGGGCTGCCCTGCCATGACTTGATCACCTCCCACAGGCCCACCTAATGCTGTCACCTTGGCAGTTGTTAGGATTTCAACAGGAATTTGGGGGCACACGCATCCAGTCAGTAGCAGGTACATTGGTTGACCACACCCTTTTAAAGAGTAAAACAAGCCAACCAGATTGAAGAGTGCTGGACCGTAGGGCCAGAAGGAGTGTGGGCTTAAGGTGAGACGCGCCATTGCATCTCAGTCCCAACTCTGACTAGCTGTGCCCTTAGGCTGGTGATCCAGCCCTGCTGGGGATGGTCACACATGTGTCAAATGGTGATAGCAGCCCTGCAAGAGCAGCATCGTTAGGCAGGTTGGCAATACCAGCTTCAAGGAGACGGGAGTGCTGGCTCCGGAGCCAGACATGACTTAAATACCTTGCCCAGGTGGTGTAAGCCAGGAAGTGATTTGGACCCCAGCATCCCCACTCTGTCACCTGGGGTAGACTACTTAATCTCTCTGTGACTCTGTCTCCCTCCCTGTAAAATGGGGCTGGTGACAGCAGCTCCCTCTGGGGTTGTCGGGAGGATGAGGTGAGTCAGCGCATGTGGGGCATGGAGCGCGCGGCCGCGTGTCATAAGTGTGAGCTGTCACTGAAGCACCTGGCTCACCAGCCAGCTGTGCTCACTCCCCGCACCCCTCTGGAGCCTGTCTCCTGTGGTGGCACACCTTCCCTTCTTGCCATGTGTTTCGAGAGCCTTCCGTGTCTGCTGCGGCACGTGCCCGCCTCCCCCAGGCTGTGCTCCTGCGTGGAGGGGGATCTGCAGAGCCACTGGGACGCGCTAGGGCTGGCCCTGCAGAGGCTGCTGAGGGAGCAGTGCTGGAAGGCAGCCTGTGCCTCAGCAGGAGATGGAGAGCAAAATGGGTCCTTCTTCAGCCCCTCCTGCCAGGACCACAGGGCTGTGCTGGGTCACCGAGGGGGCTCCTGCTGAGCCCTGTGCTGAGCCCGCAGGACAGGCGGAGGGCGTGGGGGCGTTTTAGCCAGGGCCTGGGAATGTCTGCATCCTCAAGATTCGTGGGTGTCGACCCACCCAAGCCCCACCTGTCCTACTTTAGAAACACACCCTGCCCCCTGTCACTGCCCGCACACAACTTCCTTTATTGCTACGCTGCTTTGCAGTAGATTCCTGATGGCATGACTGGGGAGACGTGATCGGAGACCTTCGCTCATGGTCGGGAGGCAGGTGTGAGTGGCAATATACTTGTTAAACGGATGCACTTTAATGACAGCCAGCTATGACCTCACCACAGGCAGCCGTCTTCTTCCTCTGAGGTGTGAGGAGGAGGAGGCCTGGGGGAGGTGTGAGCTATAGGATTGTCTTTGGGATCTTTTATCAGTGTCGAGAGAGCCAAACCATCTCTCTAGACCATCCCTCTAGGTAGCAGCCCTGATCATCTTGAATAGTTCGTGCTGGCGCAGATCCTCTAAACCTCAGCAAGGTGGGAAGAGTGTCCTCTGGACCAGACCCATGTCAGTCCCCCGGGGTCCTGTCCTGGGCAGGTGTCCCACTGTCCCCGGGCACGGTTTTGCCACACATCTCCTGACAAATGCAGCATGTGTTGTGAAGCACCTTCATGCACAGTGGGGGACACAGTCAGGGGTAGGCTGGCAGGGTCCCCGGAGAGGGCTCCCTCATTCTCCTGGCAGCAGGGTCAGACGTGGTTGGGGTCAGCCTTCACAGGGACTCATTTAGGAAGCAGTCATCAAACACAGACTTTGTGCAGTGCCAGGAATGATGAAGCGGAGCCCTGCCCCTGGGGACCCCATCTGCTGGGGCACAGGAAGAGAAGGAGGCTATTAGCTCTGTGTGTGACGGGTGCTGCCAGGGATGCTTGGCACATAGAGGGGCCCCTAACCATGTCTCTAGAGAGCAAGGGAGACTTCTTGGAGGAGGTACCACCGCCAAGGTGACCCAGCAGGATCAGGAGTTCACCTGGTGAAGGTGGGAGAGCAGAGGCGGGATGGTCCCGATGGAGCCTGCGGGAAGGCTCGTGCTGTTCTGGAAGGTGGAATGCTGGGGCCCCGAAGCCCTTCAGCACTTCGTGGGCAGAGATGAGGCTGGGAGGTGAGTGGGGAAAGGGCCATGGGGGCCTTGCTGGGCCCACAGTGGTGGGACGTCCCAGGTAGAGGGAACATCTCAGGCAAACGCACAGGGTGCATGGGCGTGTGGCACTTTGAGAAGCTTCAGTGGACAGCCTGTGAGAGCAGCTGGACCTGGAGTGTCCGTCCACATGTGGGGCAGGGACAGAAGGCGGGCAGGATGTGGAGGGGAAGGGCCTCGGGAGGAGTTTCCATTTCAGTCCTGTGGGTGAGTGGGAGCCACAGAGGGATTCAAGCAGGGGCGGTCTGTGATCAGGCAGGTTTGGGAAGGCCACTGTGGTGACAGAACTGTGGAGGACTGACCCTGGGCTGGGGGTCTGGAGCCAAGGCAG
The DNA here is from genome assembly GCF_000696425.1 of Galeopterus variegatus. NCBI lineage: Eukaryota > Metazoa > Chordata > Mammalia > Dermoptera > Cynocephalidae > Galeopterus > Galeopterus variegatus. Next base: position 36,676 of record NW_007738593.1, on the reverse strand, counting down.
TGGCTGAGGAGTTAGCTGGGGGTGGATTGGAGAGGCTTTGGGTGGCAGATCCAGGGAGAGGGCTTGGTGTCTGGAAAGGCTCTAGGCCAGCAGTGCCCAGTCTCCAGTAGGCATCGGACCGCCCGGAGGGCTTGCTGACGCAGAGCTTGCTGGCCCCACCCCCAGACAGCTGCCCTGGGGCCAGGAACCTGCATTTCTAAGAAGCTCCCGGGCACCACCGCTGCTGGTCAGGGCCACACTTTGGGAAGCACGGCCCTTGGCTGAGGGGACGGGGCACGTCCTTGCAGCATTGAATTTAGAAATGCTGTGGGATGTCGTGAGGAGACAGGAAGCTGCCAGCGGCCGTTGTCCCACTCTGTTGCTCTGTGAGCTTCTTGCAGCTGTCTGACTGTGACCTCAGGCTCTCCCGTCTGACTTCCCTTCCAGGTGGCACAGCCCTGAGCTTCCTGGTGTTGGTGACAGGCTGCACATCTGTGGGCAGAATTCCAGATGCCGAGATCTACAAAATCACTGCCACCGATTTCTACCCTCTTCAGGAAGAGGCCAAGGAGGAGGACCGCCTCGTAGCCTTGAAGAAAATCCTCAGCTCAGGGGTGTTCTATTTCTCATGGCCCAACGACGGGTCTTGCTTTGACCTGACCGTCCGGACACAGAAGCAGGACGATGACAGCTCTGAGTGGGGGAACTCCTTCTTTTGGTGAGCCCCCCCTCCCAGATCCCACAGAAGGCAGGCTCTGGCTGGCCCCTGAGACTTTGGCCGCCACTATGCATCATCCCCGGGATCACGGTGACCTCTGGAGAGCTGTGATCCACGCCTGCTTTCTCTCAGCACAATGGGGAGAGAAGTAGCCCTGAATCCCCCACCCCTGCAGACTCGGGGAATGTGTTCAAAGTGGTCCAGGGTAGACTGAGAAAAGAAAATGTGCCCCCTAAGTAAAGAGCACAAGAGCCCATGTCTGCCTGGTGCGTCCTCTGTGCCGGACACCGGGCCGACGCTTCTGCCTGGATTAGCAGTTGGTCTCAACCGTCGTGGTTGTCCTCCAGGGTGCAAATACTCACCACTGACCTTGATAAAGCATTATGTTCCAGGCACTATTCTGAGCTCTCTGAGGGTGAGGACTCATAGAATCCCCATAATAATGTATGAGGTAGGGTCTGCTACCCCATTTTACAGATAGGGAGACTGAGGCATGAACTAGTGAGGGAATTTTGCCAAACTTCACAGACCTAGTAAGTGGCAGAGCCAGGGTTTGAACCCAGGCATTCTGGCTCCAGATCCCAAGCTGTTCATCACAAAACTGAACCAGCCTCAGCCACGGGGAAACTGAGTCAGCTTGCCCGTGGTGAGGCTTATTTCTGCCCCTTATTTGTGGAATAAATAATTTGTTTAAAATTAAAATAAATTTCCCTTTGCCCACACAGATGGCATTTGCCATCACGGGGTAAATGCTCTTTGCTTGGTGCTCTGGATCCCCCACAAGTGCATTCCTGGCTTCTGTGGGGAGAAGGGGACCTTCACCATATTCCTGCAGCACTGGGTGCTCCCTGCCCCCAAATCCTCTTTAGTTCTCTGTGTTGTTGAGTCTTTTGGGCAGTACTGTGCTCAAACTGTAAAGCACATGTGAATCTCCTGCTGACCTTGTTAAAATGCAGATTCTGATGCAGCAGGTCTGGGCGGACCTGAGATCTTGTATTTCTGACAAGGTGCCGGTGGTGGTGCTGCTGGTCTGCAGACCTCAGGATGAGTCGCAGGCTCTAGGGGATGGCATTTCTGTGAATCGCTAGTTCCATATTGCAGGGACCAGCATCTGCACCTAACGGCAGCTGATCTCAGGTGTGAAGGGGCTGTGGGTCATGAGGGGTCTTTGTGCTGAGGTCATGAAACCCTTTTAAACCAGGACTGTCAGGTGAGCAGAGGTGACAACTCTCAGAGGCCATGACATTCTTTGAAAGCTGTGGCAATCCCTGAGGTGTCTGGGTTGCCCCAGCACCTTGGTAACTGCTCTGCTTTTATTCCGGCTCCATGCTTGGGGACATGAAGGACACAAAACATAGTAAGAGAAAGAGAAGATTCATGAAGGAAGGCAAGAGGGGCTTGAGGAGGGGCTGGTCCCCATGGTGTCCCTTGCTGAATCGACATCAGACTGTGTCTTGTGCTGGAGAGGAGGAAGCAGCTCTGGGGTGGTGCCAGGCTGCTGAGCCGTAGCAGCCTCCAGGGAGTGGTGTTTGGGCTCAGGGTGGAACCCACAGAACTGACCACGGGTGAGTCACCTGGGCAGAGCTGTCACGGGCCTAGTCTCCCCGGCCCACTGTGTTGTGGTGCAGTGTCTGAGGTGTGGAGGCCCACAGCAGGAGCCAGACAGAGTCAACACTGAACGCGGCTAGTAAATAAGTGAAGTCATCTTTCCGGGCTGGTTATTGATCACATTGATAACTGCTTCCCAGTACAATCAAGTCCTGGGATAATCTCAAAGCTCTGTTTTCCTTTATAGATTTGGGTATCTTCCTCCTAGGATATGAGCTGTCCTCCCCCAGAGGGTCGGGCTGTTGCCACTAGAAACGGTTTATTTGAGGGTTGTCCGTTTGGTAAAAGATTCCTCCTCCTGACTGCTGGTGACAGTGGCTGTAGCAGTGTGGCTGGCAGACTTTGGGATATTCTGGAGGCTTTGCCTTGATGCCATGTGCAGATTTAATGTATTTGTTACTAAAACTGGTTTGTCATCTGGATTTTAGAGTGATTCAGAAGAGGGAAATGTGTTTTTGTAAAGTAATGGTCATTTTTCCAGCAGAGGAGTGCTGTGGCTGTGACAGCTCAGACAGGGTCAGATGGCGGCCGTGCTCCCTGCGGGAGTAAAAGTGACTGTGGTCACAGTCAGGGAGGCTGGCCTGAGAGCAGGGAGCTTGGAGAAGTCCCCCGAGATCGGTGAGAACTCACAGCACAGATTTCCAGCAATGGGAAAAAGCTGCTGTCTTTGAGGAAGGCTCAAGGGCAGGGATCGTGTTGCCTTTTTTAAACAAGTAGAGCATTGTGATCTAGATTTGCTTAATACCCTGTAAGAGAGGGTCTCCTGGTGACCATTCCTGCCTCCCTGGGAGCCAGTCACAGATCTCAGAATGGCACCACTCAGGTCCCCTGGGCGTTGGGGAGGCCAAGCCAGGTGGGGACGAGAGAATGACGTGGCCGTTCCCAGGCACAGGTGTAAACATAGGGCCTGCACAGGGAGAGGTGCAGCGTGAAGAGCAAGGCTCCGAGCTCCATGCCACCACTTCCTGGCTCTGTGACCTCGGGCAAGTACTTCCCTTCTCTGTGCCTCAGTTTCTTTATCAGTAAAATGGGACACTGATGACACCTTTCCCAGAGGGTCATTTCAAGGAAGAAGTGAGGTAATACATCCCAGAGCACTTAGAACGGTGCTCGGTGCACTTGATGAATGTTGGCTGTTCTCTCCACCACCGTCATCACGGACTCCGGAGCCCAGAACAATCCTCCAGGAATGGGGAGGAAATACGGGAACTTTGGTTAAATTTTATTTTCATCTCATCCTTTTTTACTTATTTTGGATTGCTTTGTAATACCCTCGTCATACTCACCTCATGATATATGTATGTATATACGCATATAATTGTATGGATGATATAACATACATGATCTAAGTCTATAATTTAAATAACTGTGCATATATTATTTAATGATTATTGTTATCATTTATCATGATCGTTATTTAATCCTAAAACGTAATTAAACTTTTTACTGATGGGGTTATGGTAAAAAAATGTGGAGGCCACAGGTCTAAACAGAGGCTGTTCTGAAATTACTTGAGGCGCGTGACTGGCGTTCACTGCAGCTCTGTTTGCATTTGCTGGTGCTGACGACCTGGTCGTAGTCTGGGAAAGGACTCCTTGCCCCTTCCTCCTGTACAGTCACAGTGGCCCTGCTATATGGGGTCTCTCTGAAGCACAGGAGCTTCCCGGGTGCAGAGTCCCTTGGGGAACAGTGTATACTCACCCCATCCTTACCCAGGGCGCCGGCCCCTGCAGGTGAATCATCAGTACTTGCTTTGGGTGCAACTGTTTACTGGAGGATGTAAGGTGACCTGAATTGGTGTGGGGCTTTGTTTTGCAGGAACCAGCTTCTGCACGTGCCCCTGAGGCAGCACCAGGTGAGCTGCTGTGACTGGCTGCTGAAGGTCATCTGCGGGGTGGTGGCCATCCGCACGGTGTATGCCTCGCACAAGCAGGCCAAGGCCTGCCTCGTCTCTCGCATCAGCTGCGAGCGCGCCGGCGCCCGCTTCAACACCCGCGGCTTGAATGACGATGGCCATGTGTCCAACTTCGTGGAGACAGAGCAGGTCAGTGCCCAGGCCCACCTGTGGCACCGAATGGTTCAGAGCTGGTGCAGCTCATGCAAGCATGCTCTCCATTTGGTGCAGAAGAGGCCCTGATGTATTCGAGGTGATTTCTGATCGTGGCTGCTCCCCATCACTGGAGAACAGCACGTGTAATTGGGGTTCTGCATGAAGCTGTGGCCTGTGGTTTGCGTGGTGTATCTTTTTTGATTCACATCTCATGCCGGGAAAATGTTGCTACCTGAGGTATCTTTAACTAAAAGGAATCAGGAATTTTTGGCATGGTCATGAAGGGTGGCAGTTATTCCAAGAGCAGCTGGCAGATGAACCCACAGGGTTTGAAAATCTTTTTAGGACAGAAGTAAGTAGATCAGTACAGTGGAAGGATGAGAGCAGAAACCATTGTCTTTTATTCTAAATCTCCAGAAGCTTCAGCCTTGAAGCAAGAATTCACACCTGGGAGTTGTAAAACCTGCGTTTTAAGCAGCAGTTGCTTTCAGCCCCCACAAAATATAACTGTTTGCTTAATTTCTCATCAGCTTTTTTCTGTTGAGGTTTTTTTTTTTTTTTCTCTAACATGCAACCTGTAGGAAAGGAAAGGCCCCCCACAGGCACAGGTGCAGTATTGCTGTGGGTGGCAAGCGTCAGACACCTGTGTTGATTGCATGATGGGATGGCTCCGCAGCCCGCCTGCCTTACTGCTGCTGCTGGGAGAGGCGTTCCTTGGAAGGACTTTGGCTGGTTTAATTCAGCACAGATTTGAGCACCTGCCTTCTGTGTGTGGGCTTCTGCGAGCTTGGGCTTCCAGAGGCAGGTACCAGGAGGAGGAGGCTCGTCCTGGAGTGGTGCTCAGTAGGAGGGGCATTGGAACAGGTGCCCTAAAATGAGCAGCAGATGCAATTTCTTGCCTGTGACTCTGCCCACAATATCTGCTCTCCTGGATGTTGACAAGGCTGTTAAATCAATATCTCTGGTTAAGAATGAGAGAGAGAGAATATGTGGCCCCCAAGTGGAGGCTGTTTTCTTTCTTCTTGCTGTTGCCTGCAAGTGGAAACCCTTCCCTTGCTCCCACGTCCATCTTCATCACGTCTTTTCCATCCTCATTCCTTTCCTGTTGCTGGTCCTCAGATCATTCAACTCATTCAACAGATCTTTACTATTTACCACCTGCCAGGGCTGGGGGCTGAGCTGGGAGCAGGGTGCTGAAGGTGCAGAGTATGTTTGCACCAATCTCAATGCCAGAGACCGTGAACTTAGTGATGAACCAGACTCCAGAGGTCATTGCCGGGCCCTGGCCTGGGTCCCTGAGTCTTGTTCTCCATGCAGCCCCTGAGCAGATAATCCCTTGTTTGGTCCTGGTGTTGGTGGTCCCCAGATTTTTGGATTTCAAGCATTATAAAAAATTGGAGTCTTATCTACTGCATCTTATCCAGTAAGTCATTGGGGAAACGACTGCCCCCCTATGCCATCCTTTCCTAAAAGACAGGACATTTTAACACCGAAAATGAACGTGGCCTGTATGAGTTTCCCAGGGCTGCAATGAAGTGCCAAAGACATTCAGCTCTCACAGTTCCGGAGTCTGGGAGTCTGAAATCAAGGTGTCGTCAGTGCCATGGTGTCTTCGAAGCCTCGAGGAGGATCATTCCTCTCCTCTTCCAGCTTCTGGGCCCCCAGGAAGGAGGATGTGCTCGGGCCGCTTATTGGTGTTGGCTTCAGGTTGTGTTGACCTGGAGCCCCTGCTAAGGAAATGAGTCCCCTCAGACCTGAGCCCATTCTCATGTGGAAGTGAAGGCCCTGTCACAAGTGCCCAAAAGCAGCTGGATTGCCCAAGCAGTCATCATTTGGCAAACCAATGGTGGCGCTGAACAAAGAGCAGGCTGGTTCCCTTCAGTGGGGAGGTCCCTGCAGGCAGACTGGCTTCTCATGGACTCATTCTCAGGGAGCCAGAAAAGGGGGAGTTTGCAGCCCCCTCCGCTTCTGCCTTGGTTTACGTTTCTCCTGAGGGGAGTAAACAGTCTTCTTTCTCCAAAGCTGGCCGTGTGTGTGTGCATGTGTTGTGGGTGTTTGTGTGTGTTGTGTGTGCCGTGTGTTTGTATAGTGTGTGCATTTGTGCGCTATGTATGTGTTGTGTGCACCGTTGTGCATTCATGTGGTGTCTGTGTGCATTTGTGTGTGGTGTGTGTATCGTGTGCACTGTTTGTCATGTGCATTATTACATGTACTTGTTATGTGCATTGTGCATTGTGCGTGCCATGCGTATGTATGCAGTGTGGGCATTTGTGTGTTATATGTGCACGTATGTGTGTTATGCATGTTTGACTGCACACACACGTTATGCGTGTGTGTAAATGGCATCTTGGTCCCCTAGGGGAGAAGCCTTGAGTCTTTTTGGCTCTGCCATGAGTCACACCTGTGGGCTTGCTCTGCAGCAGTGACTCACCATGCAGAAAAACAAAACCAAAAAGTCCCTTCATGAATATTTGGCTACTGAAGATAAGGCCACTGACTCATCCAGGGAGGTCAGGATGACTGTGCATGTCCTGCTAAGAATGCAGACTTGGAGAGAATTGGTTTGCAAACACTGCATCCAGAAGCAGAGGTTGAGCAAAAAGCCTTTTAGGTAAAACTATGCACACACAGTCGTGAGTTTTCCTGCTTTGCTCCTTTCTCTTTATGGCCGTTTGGTTTCTGCTCTGGGACACCCTCCTTCCTGAAATGGCCTGTTTTCCCTTCATGGCCCTGTTGCCTTTCCCGGTCTCCCTCCCCGCCTCCTCTGTTCCTTCTTAGATTCCTCCTCCTTCCCCGGGCCTGAGCCCTGTTTGCCCCCAGCGTTCTGCCCCGTGCCCAGGCTCTTCACACAGGAAGGGAAAGCAGCTATGCTTTTTTTTTTTTGTCCTTTTTGAGACCGGCCACACCACGCTCAGCCAGTGAGCGCTGTGAGCACACCGGTCATCCCTATATAGGATCCGAACCTGCGGCGGGAGCGCTGCTGCACTCCCAGCACCGCACTCTCCCGAGTGCGCCACGGGCTCGGCCCAGCTATGTTTTTTTGAGTGACTGCTCCATGCTGAGGTCCTGCTCCCTCATCTGCTCTTCACAGCATGTCGCCTCCATATGTACCAGGTGACATTAACTCTGTTGAGAGAGCGGGAAACCAAGGCTGGAAGTAGTTAAGGAACATGCCCAGGGCCATCCTGCTGGGCAAGTGGGAGTTTGCAAAGTGGAAGTCAGACCCAGATTGGGTTTATCCCAGAGCCCACATTCTCACCTGCTGCCTCTGCCCCCAGGGACCCCAATCGCCCTGTGCTAAGATGTCATTGCATCTCCCACGAGTGTTAAAACTCTGTCCTTTTGCCCAGGATAGAAAGCACCATAAAGCATCACTGGCGTTGGGTGGTCAGGTTGTGCCCATCACCTGGGGAACCAAGAAGGTGGTCCTGCTGGTAGGATGGGACGAGACTTGGAGTGTTCTCTCTCGTGTGGAGGAGGCAGTAGAGACTTCGAGCATCCTTTCTTCTTGCCCCTGTGGGTGTTTTCGGAAGCTGGTCTGCACAAGTCTTAACTCAAGAGGTACCTGGTCAGATGCTGGAAGTGCTGCTATTAGTAATCAGAGTGAAGGATGATAGTTCTTCAGCTTCAGTCAGATCCTGGGCGTTGGGAAGAGCTGTCTTTGTATGGAAATGTGGGCTGAGTTAGTTTCTTCTGCAGAATCTGAGCTTGTGCAGGTCACACATGCCTGTAAGTTGCATGTACTTAATCTCATTGTAGCCAGTTATGTCTGTAGTAATTGAAACAACCTGCTATTTTATTCTACTTTGTTAGTAGAATAATAGAGGGCAACAAATTTGCTGGTAGTCAATACCTGTGAACAGACAGTACGTTCTTAACTTAGTGCTTTTTTCCTTTGGAGAGTAAAGGATAGAATGTCGGTTCAACAATACAGATGCAGGCTCACATAATCCTGTGATCTGGGGGAGCCGTGGGTCTAATCATTAAGTCCTGCACTGCAGAATTACTAATGCATGTGTGATTTGAGCATGATCTTGCCTGCATGGAAAGCTACCCAGTGAGGGAGCGTGCGGGGAGGAGACGGAAAGGACCAGCCGCGGCGCCCGGGCGGCCCTGCCAGGCCAGGGTAGAGTTGCGCAGATAAAGGCAGAGCGTCTGATAACTGCGGCCGCCTCCCCTGCTGACACTCAGGATGGTATTTTTTATCCTTTTAAAACGCGCTTGCACCCCAATGTCATCGCAGGCCTGCAGGCACACTCTGAAGTAACTGTGCGTGGGGGTGGGCAGGAGGTGCGTTTTCTGAAGGGTGAGTATCATTTGTTTCTCTGCAGGGGTTGTCACATGCGAGCTGTGGAAACTTGTGTGTGTGGACTGAGTGGCGTGTTTAACAACACACTGGTGCAAGGCCAGGACCAAGTCAAGTTCAAGTTGAGTCTGGACTTGAGTTGTCAGTACGAGACTGACCAGTTGGCCGGCTAGGTCTTTTGGCTGTAGCTTGTTCATTTTATTTCAGTTAGTGCTTTTCCAGTGGCTCTCCGCTGCTTAGCCATTTGACAAGGTAAAAATAGAGGGCTCTAAAGAAGGTCATAGTTACGTCCCAAAGCACGTTTGCTTCTGTTCCTAAAATGGGGGCGGGAGGCATTGCTGGTTTTTTCAGGGAGGTAGGCAAGTTTGTGCCATAGAAGTGTGAATTCCCGTGGGCCCTGGGGAGGCACCAGGCCTGAAAGGCCTCGATTCCACTCCAGACCCCTCCTGGGAGGCTGGTCAACAGCGCCCACCCACTGCCCAGCCAGTGGTCAGGGAGCAGCGCCAGCCATGCTGGGCAAGAAGATCGGAGCGTGCTGAAGTCGACTGCCTGCCCTTCATTCCAGCTGGTGTCGGGTCACAGTGGCCAGATCCTGTTACCAGGGCAGGACATTCAGTTTCATTGAAGAGTACCTTTCCCTTTCTGTTTCCTTGTACTGCAGACGATTTACATGGATGATGGAGTGTCGTCTTTTGTCCAGATCAGAGGCTCGGTTCCACTGTTTTGGGAGCAGCCAGGGCTTCAGGTAGGTAATTAAAAGAAAAGTATACATCCACTTGTGTCGGCGTTCACCCCGACTTTCTCTTCAATGGCGGTGGTGTGTTCCTGTTAACATATTTCTTTCATGGCCTAGTTCCTGGTGTTTTTGCTCAGCACGGTCGCACAATTGTATTGAACCGAGCTGTCAAAGTGTATGTGTGTGTCTGTGTGTGTACAGAAAACATATACATGGGTGTGTCATCTTGTGATTCACAAGCGTGTGCGGCGTTCACAGTTGACTCGGATGCTGTGTTGAGATGTCTGCGGAGGAAGTGAGCCATGCAGTGTGCTGGGCAAAAACCACCGTAAGTTAGACCCTAAGTTCAGAGTACTGAGGAGGCTTTCTGAGAGCCCCGACCCTCCCAGAGGGCTTCAGGAAGTTTCCCGGGCCCTTCATGGCTGTGTGGTCGGTCTGACATGCGGTGGAGCCTGTTGTGGAGCCACGTGAGAATTGCACGGAGCTCTCCCATGCTTTCTAAAAATACCCTGGACCAGCCAAAGCAGGTCTGTGGTCAGTGCCAGTGGGATTTGGCATCCTGTCTTCTGGGAAGAGCTCAGGGGTGGGGATGCATTCCAAGAACAAATTTGTCATCAATGAAATGAGTTCTGTCTCCTCCAGGGGTGTCTAATGAGGGAAGTTTGGGGCTGAGTGGACTGGAGATTCCTCCACACTGACGCTGGATCTTCTCCCCTGTCCTGCGGGGACGTGGGTGCATTCAGAAACCCTCTCTGCTGGGACTTCTCTTGTCTTGGGCTCTTCTTACCAAGGGCTCTCGAGTGTCCTCTGTTGGGTTGTCTGTCATTGGTGGAAGAGGCCCAGGGCACCATCTTCCAGGTTCTTAGGGGTGTTAGACACAGCTGGGCTTAGAGTCGCCAGTCCTGGATTCAGCTTCTTAGCCCAAACCTCAACTTGATCCATTGTCAACGGTAGGTGGGTCACTTGTGCCCATGGTGGTCACCACCACACACTGACAGCACTGGTGACGTATCGTGTTGGCTCTCGGAGTGAGATGGATGGATGCAGTGTCTCATTTGGGCTCTGAGTTCTGTGGGGAAAAAAGGCTTTATTAAAATTCAGTTCTTACCATTAGGAAGGACCAACCAAGACACGCAGGGCTGGCAGTGGCGTAGAAGCAGCAGAGGGAAGTGCTCCTGAGGGTGAGGACAGCACAGGAAATGCCCCTGGAGTGCTTCCCGGTGGAGGTTTTTTTGGAAAAACAGCTTTATTGAATATAACTTCTGCAATGTAAACTTTACCCACTTAAAACACACAACTTGATAGGTTTTTCATGCATTGACAGAGTTGTGTAGCCATCACCCAATTTAGCTTTAGAACATTTTCACCGCTGCTAAAGGTCTGTGCTTGCAGGCAGTCACTCCCGTTCCCTCCCAGCTCTGCCTCAGGCCCGGGCTGCCTTCTGTCTCCCTAGATTGCTTATTCTAGACGTTCCAGAAGGGTTGGAAACTTGATTTTCTTTAAATCTGCAGTTTTCCTTTGGAAACTTTGTGAGCTCTGTATTTAGGGGAATGAAAAATAGACCGAATGAGTAGAGTCCAAAAAGGAAACAGGGAAACTGTGTCATATTTCATGTTAAATTTGTAAGATATCCAAAAATGGGGGGGTGCTCAGGATTATAGAGTCTTCGGTAGACTCTGGGACGGACCCTTGAAATTCATCTGTTTCAGCCCCTCCCCCAGCTCAGGGGTCCTTTTTCCAGGACCTCAGAGAGGCTGTCCTCCAGGCCACGCCTGGGATGGCTCCGATTGCTAGCAGGTCCCTCCTGGATCGCGCCGCTGCCTGTCTCTGCAGGGTGTTCCGGGGATGCGCAGGAGAAAGTCCGATGCTTCTCCCTCGTGACTCACCTTCAGACCATGGAGCAGATGTCTCCTGGTCCTCCCTTCCTCCATTCTGTCTCCAAGGCCATCTCTGAGCATTGTTGGCCACCTTCTGTCATATTTCTAGGACTGTCAGTGTTCTGGTTTTCCTATTCTGAAAAACAAAACAAAATTCTTTTGGCATACCCTCTTGAATTTAATTTTAGTCTCCAGCTTGCCCACTGTAATGTTCCAGATGTCGCCTGACTGTGTCTTGATCTGACAGGAACCAGGATGAATGGGACTCGGGTGGCCCAGCTTTTTGGCAGATGTATCCCCTAGATTCTTAACATGTGCTTCACCAAAGCCTCCATTGTTCTGCAGAGAAAACTTCAAAATGCTTCAGCGTTCGTTAATCTTATGAAAGATTTGCTAACCTTCGAGCCTAACATCCGTGTTTATCCTCTAAGTATCATCCGTCATCAGAGAGAGATTTGGTCGTCTTCAGGGGGGACCAGGAGGCAGCATGAAGGGGTGGTCTGAACTATCAGTGTCAAGCCCAAGGATCCGTTCTGTTGGTTTTTCTGCATTTTGAACTTCTTCCCGTCCTTTCCTTGGGTTAAATGAAAAGTGCAGCAATTTGGGGGTGAGTAGCTTGCATCTTAAGTTGTGACATTGTGCCTTCTTGGGAGCTCTCCTAGCGGATCTGGGAGCCCTGCTGTGGATGGAGAGGGGCAGAGGCAGGGCGGCTAGAGAGGGCTGGGGGATGACGATTTGTCTGCAGGTTTTCATGGGAATGGCACCTGCATCACATGCAAGCATCCTGCTCCTAATCACACTTCCCCTTAAGATTTATCATCAGCAGATGACTTTCCTTGAACAATTCTTTACTATGGTACTTACAAAGTGATGATTTTTCACTGCTGCCTCCACATTTATCAGTTGGTAGCCGGCTGTAAGGAAGAGCCCTTCTTTCTTCCCCATTCACGCACGCACCCACCCACCCTCCCACTTACCCTTCCATCTAGTCATCCATCCATCCACCCACCCATCCATCTGTCCAACTGCCATCAGTATAGATTCACAGATTCCTGTTTTATTCATCAGGTTATAATCCATTATTGTCCTTACGTAGTTTGATTGTCCTAGATTTGGCCATTGAGATCCCTTCAAGCTGGCTCCAGTGACAATATGTATTTTAAATTAGTTTCTTTTATACTAAATCGAACTTTAAATAGGTGATTCTAAATAATAAGTCAAATTAGACAATCAGGATAACTCAGATTTTAGGGGGAAGTCGAGGTTCCTGGAGGAGTGGAGGGAGCTGAGAAGTGGTTTTTCGTTCCCTCGCTGGCTTGACTGACCTCTGCGCTAGCGGAGAGTTTAGGGATCTGACCTCTGCCTCGTGGTCTTACCCTGGGATTTCTCTTCTGTCCATGGAGGGATGCCAGCTGACATGGTCCATGCTGCAGTTAGGACCAGGCAGCAGCAAAGCCTCCTGGACCTGAGATCAGAGCGCTGTTAGCAGAGTCCAGGGAACATGACCTTCCAGAGCTGTGAATGGGCCGTGGAGGTGACCAGGTAGCTGCCACAGTCGGTCTGGCTGGCAGCGAGGAGGAGAGTGGGAAAACCGTAGCTTCCTTGGTTTGCAGAGCAGGAAGAATCACTGTTATTTCTCTTTGCTTTAGGTTGGCTCCCATCATCTCAGACTCCACAGAGGCCTGGAAGCCAACGCCCCTGCTTTCGACAGGTAGGGACTGTCTGACACCTTCCCTGGTTCTTAGGAGTCCTCCTCCCGTCAGACCGTGCACGGGGGACCGGGTGTGGCAGGAAGGGAAGGGCCCCAAGCCCTGAATCTAGATCTCCCTTTTGTGTTGATCCTTTATGCAAGAAGGGGGTTTACAAAATGGGATTTTCATTTCTTCTCAAGTTTCCCTGAAGGTTAATTAATCCGTGTTCAGGTAGCACTTTGTAATTACTTTATCTTATCATTCCTTCTGGCAGTAAAGTCTCATCCAATTGTCATAGTTAATAAGGAATAGTCTAAATGATAGGATATTTGTAGCTGTTTGTTTTTGTTTTTAAAAAAAAATATTTTTCCAGGTTTTAAAAAGTATAGAAAGGTATAAAGTGAAAGGTAAAAATACCCTAACTCCCAGTTCCCACTCTTAGAGATTTTACTATTAGTAGTTTTTTATGTATCATTCTAGAAAAAATTTTGACATATATATATATTTCGTTTTTTAAAACACAAATTGGATCATAACACACTGTTTTGCAGCTTGCTTAAGAAAAGCCATTGCTAAGCTGAACTATTTGTACTTGAAATAGATAACAGCTTCCTAAATATTTGCTCTTTTAATCTAAAGACTAATTTTTAAAATTACCTGAGCGAATATAATAAAACTTCTCGGAAGTGATTTTTCAGTGTCTTAATTATTGTACCTGAAGCTTTACTGGGACTTTAAATTTGCTTGTGTACTTTTCTGTTGCCTATGACAGGTGACGGGAACCCAGCTGTGACCCCCTAATTAGCATGCTACAAATAATGGGCTTTACTGTAAACAGATGTGTAAATTTGTAAGGAGAATGCTATTGCTTTTTTCCAGAACACTATTAGTGTGTCCTAAACGTTGTACATATGGAGGTCTTTTGGTTAACATCGACCTGTACTAAATGTTCGTAGGAAACAGTAAACATACAACCGGAAATAAGATTCTGCCTGAAGCTGACCTGAGACAAGAGGAAAGGGTCATTCTGGACTTGTTTCAAAAACCCTCATCTGTTTATGAGCTTTTTTGTAAAAACATGTATGTAATTTAAGCACATAGACTAAAGAATTTTTAGAGTCCTGGTTCTGCATGGCGGCTGTGAGGTGTGTACCTGTGAGGTTTGTACACCTCTCTTTGCTCACAAGCACCCCAGAAGCTGCTTTGCCCCTGGGAAAACTTCCCTAAGTCTAGGGGTAAACTGAGGTGTCTTCTGAACATTGTGAAACAACTTGCTGAAATAGGCTTTTCCAGGCAGCTACTATTTACACTTTTGGCTTACAGTGTGTCTGTTCTATAATGCTTTCTAACCGTGACATTTGACTCCAAGTGTGTGCTCTCACATCCCCTTGGAAGGAGCCACCTGTTTTCTTATTAATTGCTAACCTTGCTCCTCTCATTTGGGAGGAGCACAGTCTTTGGGCAATACATCTCTCTAGAGACCCCAGTTGGGATGGCCACCCTGAGAGCAGGGCTGCTGAGACCTAGAGGGCAGCAACGTGTCCCCGGACTGGCGCACATGCTGTTTATGGATGCCCCTGAATCCTCCTCTCTGGGACATCACCACACCCTCCAGAGACTTTCATCTTTCGATGGATTTGGTCCACAGTAAATCCCTTCTTTCCTACCCCCACAAAAAAAAAACCCTACGTGGATAGTTTTTCTACCCACAGAATGCGTGTCTCTCTGTCAGTGCTACACGGTGCACTCGTGTGACTAGCTGTCTATTGTCATTCTCTTATTTCCATGCTCTGGGTCTTAGGAGGGGTACTTGGAGCAGGCCTTTGGCTGCAGCTGCTTGACAGGATCCTGTCATCTCAGCATGGTGACCAGTTTCGATGGGGGTGTTGAGCTTCGTGAGGGCAGTGCCTAGGTCTCCCTCCGCAGGACGGTGCCCTTCTTTTCATGCTCTCTGCGGGCGAGGACGTCAGGCTGTGTAGAACTACAGGCCCCCCCCTGGAGATGAGAAAGACGCTTCCAAGGGGAAATCTGGCTCCTCAATGTCACGAGAAACTCCAGTGTTCCAAGTAGCTTCCCATGACAGTAACAGCTGGGCAGAGGGAGTTAAGAAGTCCTAAGTGCAGAGTGAGTGGGGCCAGAAGTGAGTCTGCACCGCTGCTGCCCTCGGTGTGGACGCCAGGACTTTCCCCAGAATCTTTTAGTTTATTGCTGATGAGTATATTGTCTTATTTTTAGATTAAAGGGAAGGAAAAACCAGCTCCTGTGTGCCGAGCACTGTTCTCAACACATTCACTCATCCTTTTCAGTTTTCATCCCATTCCCTGCACAGGGAGGTCTAGCGTTGTGTGCAGACGATGGAACCAGCTCAGAGGGGTGGATATTTGAGCAAGGGAGTTTGGGGTTGGTGACAGGGTAGAGGTTGTGAGTGATGAGTAATACTGTTCCTCTTCCAACCCTGGAGTTTGGAACCAGTTGAAAAGTAGGTGCAGGAATCAGACAGGTGGAGATCAGATGTCAGCCTTATTTAATAAGCTGCATTGTGGCATGTGGCTCGGATGGGGAGACACAACGGGCTTCCACACATCTCACCCTAACGTCAAAGTTACTCTCCCAGTGACCAGCAGACCTGGCAACTCGGGCTGCCCCGCCAGAGACAGAGCCCCACGTGTCGGTGCTCAGGCCACAGTACACCTTCCCCACCAACCCAGAGCGAGCCCAGAAGGGCTGAGCCGCTCACGCTGCGTCTCCTCTCAGCTGCCCAGGGCTGCCAGGCACGGCGCCAGCAGCGTCCCTGCACGTAGAGACAGGAGCCCCAGGAGGCACACCCAGCTGAGGCCAGCAGTCACAGGCGGACCTCAACTCAAATGACCGCTTCAAATATGTGTTCTCCCTCCCTCACAGTGCTTTCTTTCAAAGTTAGTAAAATATGTGGTTTCTCTTGTTGGGCTAAAAATGGTTCTTTTGTAATCTTTTTAAATTCTGTTTATAAAAGAAATATGTCATTGTAGAAATTTGGAAAAGAGAAAAATGTTTAAAGAAGAAAAAATTTAAAATCACATAAACCCACCACTTTTGACATTGAGATGTGTTTCCTTCCAGTCTTTTTTCTTTTTTTTCTTTTTTTTTTTTTGTCTTTTTCCGTGTCCAGCAACGGATCGCAACCCTCAGTGTTGCCCCCGGACCGGGACCGGCAACGGGATTGCAACCCTCGGTGTTGCTCCCGCGCCTCGCTCAGCCAGTGAGCGGGAACCGGTCTGTATGTGGGATCCAAACCCTCGGGCGGGAGCGCCGCCGCGCTTCCCAAGTGGCGCACTATCCAGTGCGCCACCGGGCCGGCCCGTTCCAGTCTTTTTTCTATATTGAGGCATAAAGATCACACTATTAAATTACACTTTTGCAAGTGCTTTTTGCATTCTATCTTTTTCCTATGTTTTTTAAGCACTCCATTAAATATTTCTAACATTGAAATTGTAAGGTTACTTTTAAAAAGCTGGTGATAGAGGATAAATATTGGAGTTTCTCCCTAATATTTCAGCAAACGTATTTATTTATTTATTTTTCCTTTTTGTCTTTTTTCGTGACCGGTAATGGGATTGCAACCCTCGGTGTCGCGCCCGCACCGCGCTCAACCAGTGAGCGGACCGGTCTCAACAAACGTATTTAAAAGTAGGTTCTGGTGTAGGAATGTTTTCCTAATGCCTGCAGGCTTTGTCGTGCCTTCTCGTGGTGTTTCAACAGAATGAATTGCGGTACTTCACTGGGAAATTGGTGGCTGAGGTTGAGGGCTGTCCTATCAGTTGAGAAGGATGGGTACCAAGTGAGCTAAGGTTAATCTCAGAGACGTGCACATCGCATTTACAGGACTCTATGCATGAAAGGTCAGGTCACCTGTTCTAGATATCATAGTGGCCCTTATAGAAAGTCCAGCATGTCCGTCGTCTGATATCAAGGTCGTGTAGAAGTCTCATGTTGATATATTCGCTCCCAACAGTGGGATTTTGCGTGAGCAGTGATGGTGGCTCGGAGACACTGGTTTTCTCTATATCGGTCTCATTTTTCCACACTTTGGGTCACGGGGAATGGCTCATCCTGGATCTCTGGTGCTGAGAAATTGTGGTCCTTTCTGTGCCCTCTTCCCTTGAGGGGTGGGATAGGGAGGTCAGTCTGGGTCCAGGTGCTGTGGGTCACTGCCCGCCCTACTGCCATTGCAGGCACATGGTGCTTCTGAAGGAGCAGTACGGGAAGCAGGTGGTCGTGAACTTGCTTGGAAGCAGAGGTGGAGAAGAGGTGCTGAACAGAGCCTTCAAGGTAATGCTGTCCCCTGCTGGCCTCTCCACACCTGGATTGGGGGGAGGGGGAAGAGGCGGGGTCCTGCTCAGATGGCGGGACCTTAATGCAACCCAGCCCTCCTTATGTTTCTGGATGCTTCCATCCCCAGTGCTCCGGCCAGTGAGCATGGAAGCACTACGTGATTTGGGCTCCTGATGCACTCAGTTTAATTGTTACAAGCTGATGGTTGGGAGAATTTGCTCAAATTCAAACAAAGCGTCTCTGTCTGCAGCTGCGTTTTGCCCCTACTCCCCATCAGGGCACTGAGGGCTTAGGAGAGCCAGGTCTTCACCATGCTCATCAAAGAGTTCCTTTTTAATCCAGTTCCTTTTTAATTCCCAGAAAGGGAAAAGGTGGCGCCCACCCCCTCCCCTCACACACATTGACATTGACTTGCTGGGGAGCCCACACCTCCCCTTTCCTCCCTGGCTCTGGCTCAGCTCTGGCCTGGCTCGTCCTGGGTGAGTTCCCGCCTACACTGCAAGGCACGTGTGCCTCAGTTGCTCTGCAAAGCCCTGCTTGGGTCAAAGCAGGGTCTAACCTGGCTTCCTCCTGCTGACCAGGTGCCTTCAAATCTTCCGTCCTTATTTGGGCTGCCCCTGACAGCTGCTGCTGTGCCAGCAGCTCCTGGTGGGCTCCCATGGGCTCCTGTTCAGGGGAGTGTGAAGAGGGGTCTGGATCGGCCAGGAAGCAGCCGGAGCACATGGCTGCATCCTGTCCACCTGCTCCCATGTGCATGCAGCCTCCTGCGTGAGACAATCCAGAAGGGGCCACACTGTCTTTGTTCCTCTCCCAGTCTCCCCGTCCTCTGCTTAGTGGAGAAAACCCTCCCAGTTGAAGGTTTTTGGAGAGACCTAGAAATCAGGCTTCACGCTGGCCGGGAGCACAGGCAGCAGCCACCCTGAACCCTGACCTCTGGCTGTCAGATGCTGAGTCCAGCTGGGGTGCTCATTTCCTTCTGCTTAGAAAAGCCACATTCTTGGAGTGGAGACTTTCTGGGTGCCAATTTTATTTGGCCAGACCTACTTTTCCTGTTTGGTTTGTTGCTATTAGCAACAAGCTCCAGAAGTATCTCCCCTCCCACCCATCTTGGCAGCAGTGCTGGCTGCTTATTTTAAGGAAGAAGAGGGGAAAAACCAAGCCAAAAAAAAAAAAAAGCAGTCCTCACACCATCAGCTGGTGGAAGTGTCCCCTGGCACTAAAGCGAGGTCCACTCTTGTGAGTAGAGGGTCAGCAGGTGGCAGCTGTCCCTTGGCCCAGGTGGAGAGGGCAGGTTCCTTGGGCAGGTAGAGGAGGAGGCAGCACTCGAACTGAGACCTGGCTGATGGCCCTGGCAAGCATGTCCCTCAGCTGCAACAGCTTTGCCCAGACTGAGGTTTATGCACCCGCGGCCAGCCCAGGGCCGTGGTTACCAGTTCACAGCGGGACAAGGCACGTGCTCCGGAGCATACAGCACCCAGCCACTGGTCTTGCTCTTCAGCTCAGCCAACTTCTTTTTCACAGCAAGACTTTCTTGACAATGGCAGCTGAGCATTGATTTACAGTGTTGTGGATGGTCATTTTGAGTCATGCCAGGCCGAATGACCTGAAGTCCCTCCAGTCCTTCAAAGTCTAAGAACCTCTGTCAGGCAGATCCTGCACTGATCTGACCTGAAGCCATGTGGCGTGGGGATGGGTGGCGGCCAGTTTATCCTTAGCACAAGACTGTCTGGTGAGAAAGCTGAGGTGTTGCTGGGCTGGGAAGCCTCATGTTTGGAAGGGCAGTCTCCGCCAGCAGCATCCCGGTGCCATCAGCAGCCCCCTGCTCTGCTTCTCCATCTGTCCCCACTGTCACTCTGGTTCCTGGGCTGTACCACTGCCCCTGACCACCCGTCTCCCGCATCCTGAAGTCTCACCAGGCTGTGTGCCCCGCCCGGAGGACATCAGCCTGGAGACTCAGCTGCTTCAGAGCACACCCGGCAGAGGCTGTGCTTGTCAGGATGGGCCTGGTCACCAGGGCAACGGTGAGCTGGATTATGAGCTCCACAGCTGTGATGCCCTTTCCCTAAGGGCCTGTGGCACTTGGGCCACCTGAAGAGCAGAGCAGTCCCTCCCCTCCGAGAGCCCTGCAGGAGTGTGATGTCCCCAGAGAGCCACACCTGCTCTGGCTTTCTTTGCCCACAGGGGACTTTCTACTCTTTTGCAGGCAAGACACTTCTTGTGGTTTTGTCCCCCTGGGGCCTTTGTCCTGTGCTTCCTGTTCAGGATCAGGACAGCCAATTGCCAGTGCACCGTAAGCTTTGGAGCTAGCCCACATGCTGTAGCGAGCAGCTGTGGTTAGCCACACAGCGCGAGCTTAGAGAGGAAGTTTGCAGTCACCGTCTTCCCTCCCCTGGTCCCCTCACCACCCTCCCCTTTCCCTTTTCAGAAGTTGCTCTGGGCTTCCTGCCACGCCAGCGACACGCCTATGATAAATTTTGACTTCCATCAGTTTGCCAAAGGTGGGAAGCTAGAGAAATTGGAGAACCTTCTGAGGCCTCAGTTAAAGTTGCACTGGGATGACTTTGACGTGTTCACGAAGGGCGAGCATGTAAGTCCACGGTGAGTCTTGTCTGGGTGCTTCGTCTTCCTGCTGGGCGGGAGACTGAGAGTGCCTTATTACAGAGGGTTTCCTCCCCCGCTCCTTAGCCACACTGGTAGTTTCCTGGGTCATGAGCTTGGCGATGCAGGAGTCCTGGGTTCCAGCCTTCAGCTCCCTTCCTGCAGTCAGAAACGTGCTTTTGCATTTTTTGAGTAGAAGGTAAAGCATGGTTTTCTAGCAAAAGAAATGTACTGATAGGGGGACTACATTAAAATGTGCGGCTCGGATGACTGTGTAACTTATCATCCGCCCTGTGACAAGGACTTATGAGAGTGAGTGGATAAAATTACTAATCATAGTGGGTCCCAAATTGCCCAGAAAGCCTGGGGACAGGGCCACTCTGCTCAGAGCCAAGGAGGAAAAGGAAGTCCAGCTTCCTCAAATCACACACAGTTGGTCCCCATTATTTGCAGATTCCATACCTGTGAATGTGCCTCCTTGCTAAAGCGTACTCATAACCCGAAAAGTAATACCCACAGCTCTTTTGCAGTCATTCACAGACATGCATAGAGCAGGAGAACATTTGAGTGCCCCAGTGCACATATTCTCAGCTGAGGTCACACAAGGTGATGCTCTGCCTTCTTTCAGCTCTCATACCATAAACAAGTGTCCTTTTTGCTATTTGGTGCCATGTTTTTCATATTATTGTGCTTTTTGTTGGTGATTCCACGGTTTATAATGGCCCCCCAAGCATAGTGCTAAAGCACTGTGTAGCATTTCTAAGCACAAGAAGGCAGTAGCGTGTCTTAGGGAGAAGACACATGTGTTAGATAAGCTTCATCCAGGCCTGAGTTATGGTGCTATTGGCCAGGAGTTCAGTGTTCATGAAGCAACAGTATATATTCAATAAGATGCCTTTAAACAGAAACGCACAAAGACAGGGTTATGTATTGATCAATTGATAAAAATGTCATGACCAGAGGCTCGCAGGAACCTAACCCATATTTCCCCTAGGAGCAATTCACTATCTGCTAATTCAGTGTTCATGCAACTTTATAGAACTTAATTGCTGTAAATAACAATGACCTGCTGTACTTGTAATGACCTGGGTGTGCAGGCTGCTGAGAGTGTGTTCTGGGGTTTGCCTGCCAGCAGTTCTGGGGACCCATCAGGGTGAATACAGGAGGTCCTGGGGAGCTACTAGGGAGAAGGTGAGGGGTTCTTTGTTGGAACAAGTTTCCTTCGGAGTCGACAGTCAGACACAGGCTACTGTGCTATAGCCACTGCTGTCTCGAAGACAACTTGTAACTGTTTACATTTCTTCTTGTCCTAAGTTTTCAGAAAGGCACTTTGCGAATGAACTGTCTCGACTGCCTGGACCGCACCAACACCGTGCAGTGCTTCATTGCGCTCGAGGTCTGTCCCTGCTGTGGCCTCTGTGCCATCTGCGTCAGGCCCTGTGCCTCCAGCCGGCAGGGTGGCCAAGCACCTTGAGCAGCAAGCTGAGGGTGGGGGAGGTGGGGCAGGGATGCACCAGGGCATCTGGAGAGAGGTTCCCTTGGTGGCTGGTGTGCCCATGGCACCGTGTGCCTTTTCCTCTGTCACAAGCACACTTTTTGGCATGTATCCCAGACACAATGGCCCAAAGGGTGCATACGCCCCTTGAGAAACAGTCCTGTGTGATGATTATCACAACTACACCATCAGGCAAAGGCAGTGTGAGGCTGGGTGACGTGAGCTGGATTGAAGCCTGTGAGGCAGACCTGTGTGTGTCACATGGCCCCGGCTGGCTGCTCACCTCTCGTGACTCACTGCTGGGAGGAGGGGCGCAGGGTCAGCGCTGCCTGCTGTCCAGCGCTGGTGGTGGAGGTCAGGCGGAAGGGGTCAGAGGATGGCTGGGGAAGAGCCACTTTCTCTGCTGGGAGAACTGGTCCTCTGGACGTGCACAGAGTGGCCCACAGTCTGCTGAATAAGGAACTTACTAGCCTGGCGCCTGGTGACGTTGCCCCTAGGCAACTGTAAGGGTCCTCCATGGGAGAAGCCCATGACAATTGTCCTTTACTTCTCCCCCAGGTCCTTCATCTGCAGCTCGAGAGCCTGGGGCTGAACTCAAAACCCATCGTTGACCGCTTTGTGGAGGCCTTCAAAGCCATGTGGTCTCTGAATGGGCACAGCCTGAGCAAGGTGTTCACGGGCAGCAGGGCCCTGGAAGGGAAGGCCAAGGTAGGGCCAGGCCGGGCGGGGAGGGGCGGGGGCCACGCGGATCCCCCTCACGGCCTGTGGTCTGGGCTCGCTGCAGGTGGGGAAGCTGAAGGACGGGGCCCGGTCTGTATCTCGTACCATCCAGTCCAGCTTCTTCGACGGGGTAAAGCAGGAGGCCATCAAGCTGCTGCTGGTTGGGGACGTCTGCAACGAGGAGTCGACAGACAAAGGAAGGATGCTCCTGGACAACACGGCCCTCCTGGGTAATGGGGCTCCCGCGCTACTTGCTGGGGTGTTTACTGCCCTCCAGTGGACACGTAGGTGGTGGGTGATGCCAACCGGCCCCACTCCCCCTACCCCGTGTAATCCAAGGTGGCATCTGTGCTCTGGGCTTCTGGCCTGCAGCCTCATGGTCTGACCAGTTGACCTAAGCAGCTTGCAGTTGTCACTGTGTTTCTGGGAGCCTGTGCTTTCTGGCCTAGAGTGGGAACTTGCTCTTCTCTTATCTTGGCTTGGAATGTTTTTCCATGCCGAGAGGAGTGGAGACATCGAGACGGCTCTGCAAGAGTCAGTGTAAATTCTAGAAGTGTCATGTCTTCCGATGTTAACTCCAGAAACTCGTTCTCGGCTGCCTGGGCTCTTGGTCCCCTTGACAGGTGTCATTTGGCCTGGGGAGCTTCCCATGAGGTTGGCCTCCTGTTTCTGTTGTGGCTCTTGAGAGCTCTGCAGAAAGAGAGAAGGAGGAGGCCACTGTCAGCTCCCGGGGGTGACAGCACCGCCTGGTCTCAGCAGCAAGACTATCGTGATTCCGTCAACAGCTGGAGGTTTCTTTGGGAGAATTTCAATGGCATCCTGTTCCCGGGAGCTGTCGACATTACAGGTCTAAAGGAAAAGGAGGGAAGACCCAGCACTTTTCCTTATAAGAGTGTATAAGTTTTTGTTTCAGAAACTTTTCGTGTTTTTTAAAAATGAACTAGCCCATGTTTAAAATGGTTCCATGGTCGTTTCTTCACTCGTTCCTCCGTCACTGGGGGAATGGGGCTTCTCATGGCCTAGGTTTTCTGTAGTTTCTACCTGGGAAGAAAGCCAGCTTGGTGATTGCCCAATGAAGCTCCTGGTACAATAGGGGGTCTTACTCAGTAGCCAGGCGGGTATGATTTAGAGTATAGTTTCAAAAATTCAACATATGTTGGTTTTCTAGAGGGTGAGGCTGGTTCCATGTAATGATTTTTTAAAGCCTTAAGTCTGAAGTGAAACAAAGAACACCTTTGTGTTCAGGCATGCAGGGTGGAAGGTGGAAAGTGCAAACTGGGTGTTTTGGTTGGTGAGACAGTTAAAATTGTGTGTGTGTGTGCGCGTGCACATGTGTGTGTGTGTGTATATTTTAAATATGCTCAGTTGCAGTGTCCCTTGCAGTTTAAATTTCTGCACGTTGCTCTTCGATGGGCCTGTGGAGTGAACGCATGGGCGAGGTTTCCCCCGTCGTGAGGTTCCCTGTGACCTGACATCACAGGCCTCTGTGGCTCTAGTTGAGGGCACGAGTGTGGAGGGGTGGCTTTCCGGTCCTGTGTTTTTGTGCCTTTATTGCAGAACTGCCACCGGAAGTGTAGTGCTTATTGTGGTTTTTAGCCCTTTATCATCTTCCTGAGGAGCACTTTGGTCCACCTCTATTGCTCGAGAATCGTCTTTCTCTGATAGCCAGCCCCTCCCGTGTTTTTGGTAGATGCCTGAGGTTTGGGGCTGCAGGGACATGTGCCTTTCTGTGCCTCCTCACAGTGACTCCCAGGATCCTGAAAGCTATGACTGAGCGTCAGGCCGAATTCATGAAGTTCAGACGGATCCGCGTGGCCATGGGGACCTGGAACGTGAATGGAGGAAAGCAGTTCCGGAGCCACCTCCTCGGGACGGCGGAGCTCACAGACTGGCTGCTCGACTCGCCCAGGCTCTCGGGAGCTGCGGAGCCCCAGGGTGAGAGCGGTCGCTTTGGTGGCGACAAAATACAGATTTCATTTCACCTGACGTACCAGGCTTGGCCTCAGTAACAGCCACCGCCTGGGGGAGTTTGGTGTTTGTCGTTTTCAGTGCTGTGAATGTTTACAAAGCACCGTGGTCTGACATTCCAGAAACTGCCTAACAAATTAACCATCTGACTCCTTTTCTCTTCCAAGTGTTTGGAAGAGTCATCAGATGGTGACTCTCGCTTTCTGCATACGGCAATCTTGTAGTAGTAGGTTTTGATCAGATCCTTTTTGTCGTCAGGAGGCAGACGTGTCTTCTTGGGCTGTGTCCCTGCAAGGAGCTGGGCTGGAGCCACCACGTGCTTAAAGTCACTGCCCACCAAGAGCGTCTCACCCCTGGCTCTCCCCAAACCAACTCTGTTCATCCGCTCTAAGTAGTCTCAAAATAATTGGTGTTCTTTTTGAGAATAAAATAATCCCGTCTGGCACCTCACCTTTTGTCTTATATGGGATACTTCAAAAAATTCATGGAAAGATTCATAATTATCTTTTAATTCTGTTTTTTGATGAACTTTTTGAAGTACCCTCATATCATGGCCTCAGAGCTCAGCATCTGATGAAGAAATGATGCTGTCCAGCAGCGTGTCCCCGGGGACTTGGGTCGAAGCCTGTGGTTGGGTTCTTTGCCTGTTGATGCGTGACTTGTGGCCCTTGGACACACGGTGGACTGTGTTTGTGAGCACATTCTCCACAGGTGCCTGGCGGTGCCATAGCCCTGTCCCCTTTTGCCACAGACACTGTCTGCATCCCCCTTTCTGCCTCAGGGCAGGTGCAGGTCCATGGTTCAGGGTCACTGGGGCTCTCTGTGTCCTTGGTGGCCTGTGCTGGTGTTGGTGGTGCATCCTGAAACCACTCTGAATGCCCCCAGAGCAGGCCCTGACAGTGCTGAGAACACGTCGTGCAGCCCTGGCTGCAGAGTCCCCTCAGCCTAAAGTGACTCCTCTCTGTGTGCCTGCGGGTGTGCGGGAGCTGGGGGTTATTCTGCAGGGGGTGTTTATTGGGATAGACATTCATGGGCTCACCAGCACTCCCACTGGAAACCCACCAGGCTCAGGAGAAGGCAGGAGTTGTAGTTACTATTGCCAGTCCAGTCAAACAGAGGGACAGGTACTGTTTTCTTAAAAAAATAATTAAAAAAAAAAAAACACAGAAGCTTTAAGCTGGTGAAGGCAGAAGCTCCAGGTTGCCTATTTGGCCAACAGAGAAGGAAGCAGCCCCCTGCCTGGCCTTTTGCCGATGGAAGCTGGCTCCTTCCAGCTGGAGCCTGGGGAGGGATGTGTCACTTTCTGCTGCAGCTAGAACCACGTCTGGGCCTGATGGCTCAGGCCCCTGAGTGTCAGAGGACGTGACTAGAGAGATTAAGTGGATGACTGTAGGGATTGCATTCAAAGGGAACCAGGGAGTGGAGGAAGAGCTTTAAACCAGGCATTTCTGTAGCAGATTCCATTGAGCAGTTGCCAAGTAGCAGTGGTGTCCACCTTAAGTTAGGCTGGATTTTCTCTTTTCTGATGACCAGATGATGGTCCCTTGGACAGGACCACGTCAGTCAGTCACTAACTGGGTAGTGCTGTGCTCCGCACTGTGAAGAGTACGTGGGAGGCACAAGCTAAAGCATGCGATGGTGTGGCCCCCGAGTCACTTAGGGTCTGGCTGGGGAGATTGGTCATCTGGAAGGACAGGGGAGTGACAGTTGTGTGGTCTTGCGACACACCAGGTAGGGCCAGGTATTTTACCCATGCTGTCTAATTTATGCTTCGCAGCCACCTGGTGAGTGTGGTTGCTGCTCCTTTTGCAGAGAAAGAAACAGAGGTTCAGAGAGGTTCATAACGTGCCCCAGGACGTAGCTGGAAAGGGCCGCGGATGGTGTGGGCCACAGTGGGAGTGAGAGGGAGGGTGGCTCTGCGTGGCTCTTCACCCGAGGGTTGAGTTGGGGGGACTTGGGCAGTGACAGTGTGGCTCAGAGAGGGAGATGGGGAACTCCATGATTCGGTGATGCAGGACTTGGCAGTTCTGATCTCTCATCTCCTGCCTCGTTCCCCAGATGACAGCAGCCCGGCTGACATATTTGCCGTGGGGTTTGAAGAGATGGTGGAACTGAGTGCAGGAAATATTGTTAATGCCAGGTAAGGGCCTGGTGTGGTGGTGGTGGGGGGGGGGCTTCCTGAGCCAGGTGCCTGGCCTGGAGCCAGGCCTCTGAGGCTCTCCTGGAGCCAGCTGCTTGTGAACCAGGTAGCCCATGACCCTGGCTGTGTGGGTTTTTCTGATCAGGCTCCTTCCTGTACTCACACGTGGTCACTGTCCCGTTGTTCTTTCCCTGCTAATGAAGCAGAAGGAAGGGCTGACTATGGCTGTCCTTTCTATGAGGTGCCTCGGCTGGCTGGGCCATGTGTTGAGTCTGATTCACGCCACTGCAGGGAGCCAGTGTGTGTGAGCCTGGGGCACCGCAGGGGCAGGGCGGGGCAGGGCTCGGGGTGGCTGAGTCATGTTTCCTGGGGAGAGGTGAGAAAGCGCAGGTGCAGGGAGGGGGACTGCTCTCTACACCAGGACGAAGGAAGGAATCGAACCACTGGATTAACATTTGATATAAAGTCAACTGGACATTCTTCCTCCATAAACTGGCCCAGCTTTATTTCAAGGAACTTTCTGAAAAAATAAATAAAACAGACTCTGGAGCTCTTACAAAAAGGTCCTTTGCTGGGTTTCAGGGGATGAGATGGGGCTACTGTTATGTGTAAGACACAACCAAAAATACTCATACATGGTCCTCGGGAGGGATGGAGGCTCAACACTAATGCTGGGTGCAGACAATGTGGACGCAGTTCTGTAAAGAGAATAAACCGAGGGCTGGAGGAGCTGGCAGGTGGGAGCTGCTCTTCCAGCTGTGAACAGCAGCCTCCTTTCCTTTTCTTTCCCAGCACCACCAACAGGAAGATGTGGGGTGAGCAGCTGCAGAAAGCCATCTCCCGCTCTCATAGGTACATTCTCTTGACCTCGGCACAGCTGGTGGGCGTCTGTCTTTATATCTTTGTGCGTCCGTACCATGTCCCGTTCATCAGGTAAGAACATTTAGTTTATAAGAATCTGGGGAACAGGGGGTTGTTATTCTTTGTGTTTTGTTCTGTGACTTCCTCCCCTCCTCCCCTCCTGCTACAGGAATCAGGACTTGCCATGATTCTAGATAAATGTAGCAGGAACCCCAAGGAAATGCTAAGCTGAACAGAATATTGTCTGGCAATTAAAAAGCCACAATGGGAAACTTCCAACTCAGGAAGCTGAACTCTCTTAGAAACTGTTCCATGATCGTCACCACCCAAGCTCAGTTCTGTGCAAGGAAAGGGGTTCCTTGCTGGAATTTTACAGGCAGGAAACCTCTGACCAAGAGCTGAGTAACCCATCAGGGAATGCAGGTTCTTTGTTTCTTTGTGAAAGAATTCTGAGTAGAATCTGTGGGTCTCTACCACAGTCAGTCCATTATTGTTTCTCCAAGGTGACAGCTTTGTGTGTATCAGAAAGGGGAAACCTTAGGAACTGCGTTTCCTTTTAGGAAAGGAGTGTGTGTTAAGATAGTGGAGGAGCTCACCTTTTCCCACTTTCTGACAGCCTCACATTGCTGGCTGGCCTTGTTCGTGGCACCAGAATTTCCTGCAGCCTTTCCAGTTGCTGATGCTGCGCAGGCGTTAGGCCGATCTTCCTCCTAAGCAAGGAGGTTACACCTGGTTGAGCTCCTCCGCATGTTGACACACCCGCAGGCGTACCCCTTGGCGGTGTCTGGACAGCAAGACTGCTCTGTGTTCCTAGTCCTCTTCTGTGACTTTCAGAAAAAAAGTTTACATCCATGTCCCTTGGATTGTGTTACTAGGCAGTCGGGCGGTGTCCCAAGTTAGTGGGTAAAGGTTAGCAAAGGGTAGGGTAAGGGCGGGGTTGGGGTAAAGGTTAGAAGGGAAGGGAGCCATGTTGAGGAGCTCCACCTTCCCCAGACCCGGCCTGAGGTCTCCACGCCTGCGTCCTCGGCCTCCCCCTGCTTTTCCCCGCTTGTGTAGCGCGCAGCCCTCTGGCAAGTTACCTCTTCACCTGTCTACCGGGAGCAGGTGCACTAGCAGGCCTCAGTCTGTGGCGTAGTCATGGAAATGTTACAAAATTGCCTGCTGGTGCACCTGCTCCCCAGTAGACCGGTGAAGGTGACGACCTGCCAGGGGTCTGCACTACCCAGTTAGCTCAGTTGTTACAGGCTCATCGTATGCATTGTAAGTTGGCATTGCATAAAAGTCAGTTCGAGGCCACCTACCAGCCTAGTTCCTAGTTCTTAAAACATCTTGATGCCTGGAGGGTAGCTCCTGCGCTTTGCATGAGAGCTAGAGAGAGGGGAGGGAAGGGACGGAAGGGAGGGGAAGAGAGGGGATTAATCATGTTCCTGCTGCCCCTGCTGACATGGGACATGGGCAGAAGCAGGGACTGCTGTGTCTCTGGCTTCTGGGGTGCTTGTTGAGAGTACAAAGCACCTGAGAGCCAGGCTATGGAGACGATGCTCCATAGCCCACAAGGCAGCTGTCACCAGCGAGTGGAGGTGGCCTCCTGCCTGGTGTCAGCGGTGGTCACATTGGTTGCCGTGCTGCTGGGCTGCGGAAGATGTGGTTGAATTCTGAGCTGATGGCTTTGGAGTTCTCACAGCAACTGCTGCCGGCTCTTCTCTAGCAAAACAGCTTGATGCTTGTCCTTCGGGCCACTAAGAAGCCCACAGAATGTGCGCATCCTTGTGTTCCAGGGACGTGGCGATCGACACCGTGAAGACAGGCATGGGGGGAAAGGCGGGCAACAAGGGCGCCGTCGGCATCCGCTTTCAGCTCCACAGCACCAGCTTCTGCTTCGTCTGCAGCCACCTGACGGCCGGGCAGTCCCAGGTGAAGGAAAGGAACGAAGACTACAAGGAGATCACCCAGAAGCTCTGCTTCCCAACGGTGAGCGGCCGCAGCAGCCTCCCTGCTCAGCTCAGTCCCAGCGTGGCTTTTTGAGCTGCTGTGATGAGCCAGACACTGGGGACACAGCCACAGGGAGGGTCCCTGCCATAGGGCCCAGCACTGGGGAGGGGGAGACAGCGGTGTCATTCCATGACCGGGGCTGGTGTGATAGAGGTCCTCCCGGGGAGGCCAGCCTGCAGCGCTCCGTCCCCCTCCTGTGTCTGCACGTTTCCTGAACGCCCTGTGCGCCCTAGGTGTTCTGATGGGCATTTTCCGATTCCCTAATTCAAGTGACAGATTGGAGAAAGAAAACCAACACGTTTATGCTTTGTCCAGGTGGTGAAGAACATTTAAATCGAAGCAGTATAAGTCTCCATTTTCTTGAGATTCACATTGAGGCTCACATAAGAACACCCTTTTCCATAGTCAGCGCGTCAGGACTAAGAAGCCTGGGTCCTCCCATCTGGCCTCGATTGCCAGTAACACCCATCATGCTGCCCTCTGGTGGCCGTCTGGAGGTTTTTCATTCTGCAGCCGGAGGCTTTCCTTTTCACATTTAGATTTTAATGTTCTTCCTTTGCAAGGACGATGCCCCCCACCCCGTGCCTTCAGCCTGGTGCTCACGGTCCCCACCCGTTCCCTGGAGTGAGCATACGCTCCAGCTGTTCTGACCGCAGATGCTTCAGTGTCTGAGAGGTGGCCGTTTGGGTCACAGAGCTCTTCCCTGGGAGAACAAAGTCCTTAAAACTGACATCCTGGGCCGGCCCCGTGGTGCACTCGGGAGAGTGCGGCGCTGGGAGTGCAGCGACGCTCCTGCCGCGGGTTCGGATCCTATATAGGACTCACTGGTGCGCTCACTGGCTGAGTGCGGTGTGGGCGACGCCACACCAAGGGTTGCGATCCCCTTACCAGTCACGAAAAAGACAAAAACAAAAAAAAAACAAAAAAAAAAAACTGACATCCAATCTACTGGGCTGCACAGTACCCAAGGCAAAAATTCCTTAGTTCTCATTAATAAGTGCCATAATCTTTGTTGTAGTTTTTATTTCTTGAGTTAAAGAAGAAACAAATAAATGAGTTGGGAAATTTTCAGTTAACTTGTAGTTAAAAAAATAAGTCCAGGGCCAGCCCGGTGGCACACTGGAGAGTGCGTGGCTTGGGAGCGCGGAGGTGCTCCTGCCGAGGGTTCGGATCCCATGTGGAGACCGGTTCCCGCTCACTGGCTGAGGGCGGTGCGGGCGCAACACCGAGGGTTGCGATCCCGTTACCGGACAGTAAAAAAGACAAAAAAAAAAAAAAGTCCAACCCTTCTCACTTAAAAAGTGCTATTTTGTAATAGTGAACTTGGGATACATTCCAAATAATGAAGGTGTTTATGATATAGCCCTTTGTTTTCAACAGAAATATTGAGGGTACCTATAAATTAGTACACTACACAGGTGGTGTCCAATACAGTAGTCACTAACCACAAGTAGCTATTTAAATTAAGCTAAAGAAAACAAAAAATTCCTCACTAGCACTGGCCACATTGAAAATGCTGAGTGGCTCCCACACTGGACAGTGCAGAGAGAGAATGTTTCCATTGCTGCAGAAAGTTCCATTGGACAGTCACTCGTTTTATTTGGTTGTGATCATTTTAATCTGTCCAGGTTACTGTTGTGGGGTGGGGGCAGTGGGAATGCCACCCGGTGTAGGAGAACAGGAGCAGATTTGGGAGTCAGGCAAATCTAAGTTCAAATCCCATCTTGATCATGCACCAAGGGTGTAATCTTCAGGAATTTGCTTTGTTTCTGTTTTTTGTTTTTTAAACTAAAAGAGAGCCAACAGTTGTAGCAATAAAACGACCAAGTGCAATGACTTGATTTAATAAAATCATGTGTTAAAAGTTGCTGCTATGAATATTCTTAGCTATAAAAATTTACCCTTGTTTTAGCCTAAGTTGCCTTCAATACTTATGATGTAATGCAGTTGATGTTATGGTAATCTAACCCTCCAAAAAAAGAAAAATATATGGGGAATCTCTCTAAATAGTATACCTCACTGACTTATTTACATGTGCTATAAAAAAAGCATACTTCTCCCTCTAAAAGAAAAATTAATAAAAAATTATTTTATTGCCAAAAAATCATAATAATAAAGTAATAAAAGAGAGCAGATAGGATCTGCTTTGCAGGGCCATTGTGAGGAGTGTGCACCTGGAACAGCTCAGCCTGGAAGACAGTAGATTTGATGCAGCACAGCTGCTGTTGTTCTTGGGATTCCTGAGAGTCCTGATTCCCTGGCAGGAGAGAGAGACAGATAGAGGGCGGGGATCCCCAGAGCCATCTAGGGCTGAGCTGGGGACCAGGGGCTCCTGGTGACTGGGAGGACGAGGAGAAGTGGAGATCGTATGGAGGGCCACCCGGTGAAAGTGTGTACAACTCATGGAGCTTGACGAAGTCGCACGTTCTGAGCACTTATGTTGCCCTTCTGAAACCTCACTCCCCTAACACTGAATGTTTGGGCAGCCCATTTTAGGCTGCAGGCGTAACAAAGCAAGAGCACGGTCTGCCCGCAGGATCGGGATCGGGATCGGGATCGCGATCGGCAGAGTAAATGCTGCCCGTCTTCCTTCCTTAGTTAGAGTTGCAGCTTGCCCCACACCACGCACAAACACTACTACTTAAAACCAAAGAGTAAGCCATGTAAAAATTCTTCAATAGGTTTATGGGATTAGTGAAAAGTGAGATGCTCTAGTAGCAAACTTTTAAGTAACTTTTTAAGAGAAATGCTTCTGCCTGCCCCCGTCTGGTGAGCATGCTTTGCTCCTCTCCTGCCTTCCCTGTGACATGCACTAGGATGATGGTGATTTTCTTTACAACTTAGGGAAGAGATGTTTTTTCTCACGACTATGTGTTTTGGTGTGGCGATTTCAACTACCGCATTGATCTTACTTACGAAGAAGTCTTCTATTTTGTTAAACGCCAAGACTGGAAGAAACTTCTGGAATTTGATCAGCTACAGCTACAGAAATCAAGTGGAAAAGTAAGTTGCACTTTTAGGATAATTTTTTTAGCAGCTGCTCCAGTGTGGAATGACATCTACTGCATGTCTGCATGAGTGTCCAGCAAACCGAGTTCCATGAGTGGAATTTAACAGTGTTTCTGATATTGTAGGAAACACATGGGGCATGTGACATTACAGAAACAGGAGCGTCTGTTCACACACACATGTCCTGTCTCTCCTTAACCAGGCTCTGGCTGGCCACATCTGGGATCTGTGTGTCTTCTATGGCTGGAGGGCCATCTCTGAGGAAGGCACATCTGGAGGCTGTAAGCCGGCTGTAGGTGCTAACAGCAACCAGGTGTCTCTGCCAGGCCGAGAGCGTGCGCCCCCACGGTCGGAGGGGCGTTTGTGACTTTACTGTCAGACACGCTGAGACCTCAGTTCCTCTGTCTCACCAGTGAGTAGGTGGCTGCATTCAGCCTGAGTCTCAACTGCCTCTGAGTGGCCCTGGTGTCAGCATCCGAGCACATCGCTGTGAGGCTGAGTGCTGATGTACACAAGGCCACGTCCACCAAACCAGCCCACCTCCTCGTACAAGACTTTTTAGGGACTGTTTTAATAAGCCACCGACTGACTCTTTGGACTCTGCTTAAAATACTTAATTTTGGCAATAAATCTATTTCTTGTTGGCAAAAACACAAATCATAACAGTAACTAATGTATTTTACATACCAATTTGTACACATAATCCTCAAGATTGCCCTACACATTAGGTGTTATACTCGTTTTATAGACAAAGAAAACTGGGGACAAAGTCACATAATGTATCCAAGGTCATTGAGCCAGGACACAGAACCATGATTCAGTCCAGGACTGTCAGACTACAGAGCTCATGTGTTCCCCCTACACGACCCGTGGGCAGGTTTCCAGTGGCTCCGCAGGCCGTGGCATAGAGAAGAAAGACCACACTGGGATGTGTCTTCAGTTTTTCAAGGTCTCACCAGCCAGCGTCCAGGTCACCTGGGTTTATGTCCTCCAGCTGATACTGGTGGCTTCTGTCAGTGCCTGTCCGCTTCCTGGCAGGATGGGCTGAGAGGAAGGAAGTGCGTCTGAATTCTATTTACCTTTGGAACACCTCCCCAGCACAGGTGTTCCTTTCTTCCTCCTGCCAGTCTCCTCGCGCCCTCCCACTGGCCCTCTGAGAGGCCATGTGCACATCTGTCCCGGCCAGTCCAGAGCTGGACACGCAGCGGAGGGCTCGCTTCCACTCTGTGCCTTCCTGTACCCCATTCGCTTAGTTAATGCGTTGATCAAGGCCTTGCTAGGTGGGGGCCAGGCATTGTAGCAGGCCTGGGACAGCAGCAGCAAGCACACCTGGTCCCTGCCTCGTGCCTTCACTGTCCCCTGGGGGCCACACGAGGACATGGCTAGCACAGACACTGGAGGGGAAGATACAAGGTGGTGTGTCTGGCAGCGGGAGGAGTAGATCAAACTGTTTTGCTAATTAAGAGACACATGTTTAGTTATAGACACTTGCAAATATAAAGTTACTCTTTAAGAATCAAGCACTCTGGAATGTGTTTTTGTATGTTTCATTTTTTCATATAACATACAGGATCTTGGAGAAGTAAGGTGGTCTTGTGACTTCTTTTTCTCCCAACAGATTTTTAAAGACTTTCACGAAGGAACCATTAATTTTGGGCCCACCTACAAATATGACGTTGGCTCTGCCGCCTATGATACAAGTGACAAGTGCCGCACGCCGGCCTGGACGGACAGGGTGCTGTGGTGGAGGAAGAAGCACGCTTCTGATAAAACAGGTGAGGGGCGACGTGCACGGCTGAGAGCTGGTGGGGGGTGGGTGACCGTCACCATCGGGAAAAAATGTCACATCTCTTCAGCCCAGTGCTCTGCTATAGAAATCACAATTTTCTTGGTGTATCAGTCTGTTTTTGTTGCTTATAACAAGATACCTGAAACTGGGTGATTTGTAAAGAAAAATGACGTTATTGCTTACAGTTTCTGAGGCTGGAAGTCTGAAAATCATCTGGTGGTGGTGACAGTGACCCAGGGGTCTCACATTGCAAGATGGTGGAAGCTGAGAGAGCAGAGAGGGAGAGAGAGACAGACTCAGAACCACGCCCCTGACCACCATTTTTAATCAGATCACTAGGGCACGGTCCTACAATCCAATCACCTCTTCAAGGCTCCACCTCTCAGTTACCATAATAGGATTTCCCACCCTCTTAACAGTCACAGTGGGGGCCAAGTTTCTAATACATAAAACTTAGGAGACAATTCAAGCCTCAGTGAGTTTTGGGGGACATAATTCAGTCCACTACACTTGGCCACCCAAAATGACACACAAGTCATTGCAGATTTAATCCTTAAGCTCTGGAATTTGTGCTCTGGGGCCCTCCCCCGTGGGCCTCTTTCTGAGACCATGACCTGCAGGTGATCTGCTCCGGCTCTCCACCCTGCTTCAGGGCTGTCCCCTGCCACACCCCACCTCTGCCAGTTTGTTCTGGGAGGGGAAAGAGGATCGAAGGATCAGGATGCCTCTCCCTCCCCACACTCTCACTCCCTCCTGCACTTTATCCAGCCCATTTTGTTCAAACTTAACATGAGCAAGACACAGTAAAAATAAAAATTGTTTTTTATTAATTAGTTGTCAAGTATGATCTGAGTAATTTTTGATGCTCTGCTAGGAAGCGAAGTTTATAATAAGATTAGGACACCTATAACTAGTACGTGAACAATGATTACACATTTTGGGAGAGATGCCTGGTGAGATTTCGAAGTCAGGAAACTACATCTGTGGCTAGAAAAGATGAGTTTTCCTTCAGATAAGTTCATGAGCATTTGCACAGCCCCAGCGCACTGTGAGGTGGGGGCCAGAGTGAACCCTGTGTTCTGAGCCTCCCCATCGCTTTCTGTACACATGGCTGCAGACTCCCTGTAATTCCTGGGGCCCTGGGGGCAGAAACCCCGCAGCAGCCAAGTGTGTGTCCCAGGCCCTCTGTCAGTACACTGGGGAGGGCTGGAGGCAGTCATGTTCATTACTGTTTTGGGTAACCTATGAGTGAGGAATTTTTTTTTACTTCAGGCCCCAAAGCAACCAAAGCCCAGTTTCAAGCTCAAACAGGTAAATGAAGGAGCATGAGACACGAGGTGGCTGTGACACGGATCTCTGCTGTGGGTTTCCTAACCACGTTCATGTATACGTATTGACATGATTCTGTGTTACATGTGCGTCTCTCGAATGGGACCCCTGTGAGTAGCTGGAGAACTGAACCTCCTGGACAACGATCTAGATGCTGATGCCAAAGTCAGACATGCCTGGTCTCCTGGCGCCCTCATGTACTACGGCCGCGCGGAGCTGCAAGCGTCTGATCACAGGTACAGTCCTCGCTGTGACAGCACGTTCTCCTGTACTGGAGAAGGCAGCGTCTCCTCCTCCCGGTGGCCCATCGACATGCTGTCCCCATCAGAATTGTGTGTATGTGTGCGTGTGTGCATGTGTGTAAAATACACTAAAGAGCCTAGAAGAATAGAAATGTCTGTGTACTCAGCACAAACAATTAGTAAATGTGAGCCATCTGTCATGGCTCCAAATCATGAAAATTCCAAAGACATACAGTATTTTGTGGCTTTTATATTTTCTTAAATGATGTTGTTGCATGACTTGCTTTTTTATTACTTAATATTTTTGAGATATAATCATGTGGATGTTGTAGGTGTGGTTCATTCATTTGTAACTGCTGTCCAGTTTTCCACTAAATGTATCCATGGAGATTACCCCTTCACCTATTGATGAATATTTTATTCTAATATTTTGTTACTACAAACACTATAGGGTTTTAAATCTTCGATTCAGGTCTTTTAAATGCTCTGACCTGTGGGTTTGGCCTCCAGCATCAGGTGTAGAGGATGGAAAGGAAGTGGCAGGTGACAGGGGGAGGGAAGCAGCCTGTCAGCTTGGCGTGGGTGCCAGGACCTGCTACAGAGGGAGAGCGCCTTGCAGAGCATCTTAACAGAGACAGTAGCGGATGGCGTTTGAGGGTGTAGGTGATCTTCCCAAGGCTGCTGCCAGAACTGTCGGGTCCATTTCAACTTTTACAAGGAAAGAAATAAAGGAAAAAAAGGGTGGGGAACAGCTGGTCCGCCAATAGGTCTAAATCTTTAGATACTTCTAAATTCTTTAGATACCTATTGTTGTCAACCCATAGCTAGAAAAGAGCCTCGGGACATCTTCAGATGTATGACTTCAAGGTTTGCTAGTTTAGATAGTGTATTTAGAAACCTGCATTTAATCGATATTTATTGAGGGGCCTTATATGCCAGGCCNGATAGTGTATTTAGAAACCTGCATTTAATCGATATTTATTGAGGGGCCTTATATGCCAGGCCGTGTTGCTGGCACCAGGAATAAACAGTGGACAAAACAGACAAGACTGTGCTCCTGTGGGACCAGGGTGGTTGCGGGTCATAGTGGTGAGAAGTGGTTGGGTCCTCTGAGAGTCATCCAGGTTGTTGTGTGTATCAAGTCTGCTCGCTCTTGTTGTTGAGTGAGTAAAGTTGCCCGCCTGCCGCCTCCTGCTTTCACCCAGACACGCCCGATGTGTCCATCACATGGGGCCTCTGCGAAAGTGTTGCTGCTGC
>NW_007738592.1:40913-42858 GCF_000696425.1 Galeopterus variegatus | reverse complement strand
CAACATCCCTTCATGATAAAGACTCTCAACAAATTAGGTATAGAAGGAAAACATCTCAACAAAATAAAAGCTATTTATGACAAGCCCACCACCAGTATCATCCCGAATGGGGAAAAACTGAGGGCCTTTCCCTCAAGAACAAGAACAAGACAAGGATGCCAACTCTCACCACTTCTATTTAACATAGTACTGGATATACTATCCATAGAAATCAGGCAATAGAAAGAAATAAAGGGAACCCAGAGTGGAAAAGACGAAGTCAAACATTCCCTATTTGCATATGACATGATACTACATATAGAAAAACCTAAAGACTCTATCAAAAAAATTCCTAGAGCTGGTTAATAACTTCAGTAACACTGCAGGTAGAAAATAAATGACCCCCGGGCCGGCCCAGTGGCGCACTGGAGAGTGCGCTGCTTGGAGCGCGGTGGCACTCCCACCGAGGGTTCAGATCCCATGTGGAGACCGGTTCCTGCTCACTGGCTGAGCATCGTGTGGGCGCAACACCGAGGGCTGTGATCCCGTTGCCGGTCCCCGGTATGGGCGCGACACCAAGGGTTGAGATCCCGTTACCAGTCAGTAAAAAAGACAAAAAGGAAAAAAAAAACAAAAAAACAAAAAAAAGAAAATAAATGACCCCAAATCAGGTGCATTTATATACTCAAATAATGAACTAAGAGAAAGAGAAATAAAGTAAGCCCATTTAAAATTGTGATAAAAAAATAAAATACCTGGGGATCAGTTTAAACAAGGAGGTGAAAGACCTCTACAATGAGAACAACAAACCACTTCTGAAAGAAATTAAAGAACACACAAAGAGATGGAAAGATATTCCATGCTCTTGGATTGGAAGAATTAACATTGTGAAAATGTCAATACTACCTAAAGTGATCCACAGATTCAATGCAATCCCCATCAAAATACAAATGACATTCTTCACAGAAATGAAAAAAAAAAAAAAAAAACAATCTTACCCTTCATACAGAACAACAAAAGACCCCAAATAGCCAAAGCAATCCTGAGCAAAAACATCTCCATTTAAAAATGGAGAAGACTGTAGGATCAATGCATCAAGAACCTACCTGTGTTCACATTTCTTTTTCCCATTCAACTCTTCCCTCTACTGAGAAAGCCATATCTATTCTGGAGGGCTAGATACTCATTATGTATGTTCCCATCTGTTTATGACAAATTTCCTTTTTTATCTCTTAAAAAAGGGAAAAGACAGAACAAACTTTACTTCATTTGTCAGTTTTCTACTGAAATAAACTTTTATGGGGCAAGGATCAGAGGAAATTGTAGATTACTAAAACAATGGAAAGATGAAGACAAAAAGAGAAGAATGAGATTGGCTGAGGGTAGACTTGGGGAATGAGAGAGAGAATAATATTGGTTAATATTTCAAAAAGTTGCATTGTTTCCTTTTTCTTCTATACTTTCCCAGTACACTTTTGCATGTGGGCAAAGAATACTTCTATCTCATTCAGTTGCCATTCAAATCTATCCTGACCTGAAATGTCAAAGACTTTTTTTCTGTTTTAATCGGACTGGTAAGGGGATATTAACCCTTGACTTGCTGTTGTCAGCACCACGCCTTCCCAAGTTAGCCACAGGCCGGGCCTTCACTTGCTTCTTCTTTTCCTCTGGAGTGGACTTTGAAGAGAAAGACTTCTTCCTCTTTATTTTTTGTTTAGTAACTTTATTTTGTCAATATACAATGTGGTTGATTATTCTGGCCCATTAGTGAAACCACCCGCCCTCCTTCCACTCCGCCATCCCTCCCAATGACCTCATATATGTTCGCTTGTTGTATCAACTTCAAGGAATTGTAATTGTTGTGTCTTCTTCCCCCACCCCCACCCAGTTTATTTGTGTATTTCCTTATTTATTTTTAGGTCCCACAAATAAGTGAGAACATGTGATATTTCTCTTTCTGTGCCTG
>NW_007738592.1:39716-40707 GCF_000696425.1 Galeopterus variegatus | reverse complement strand
GTCTAGGTCCATCCATGTCATTGCAAATGGTAGTATTTCATTCTTTTTTATAACAGAGTAGTATTCCATTGTGTAGACATACCACATTTTCCATATCCACCCATCTTATGCTGGACATTTGGGCTGGTTTCAACTCTTAGCTATTGTAAATAGTGCTGCAAAGAACATTGGAGGACAGGTATGCCTTCAACTTTATGATTTCCTTTCCTCTGGGTATATTCCCAGCAAAGGGATAGCTGGGTCATATGGCAGATCTATCTGCAATTGTTTGAAGAACTTCCATACCATTTTCCATAGAGGCTGCATGATTATTCAGTCCCACCAACAGTGGATAAGAGTTCCTTCTTCTCTGCAATCTCTCTAGCACTTATCATTCTCAGTCTGTTGGATGTTAGCTATACTAAGTGGAGTCAGATGGTATCCCAGTGTGGCTTTGAATTGCATTTCCCAGATGCTGAGTGATATTGTTCACTTTTTTATGTGTCTTTTGGCCATTCATATATATTCCTTTGAGAAATGTCTGTTCAGCTCCTTTGCCCATTTTTCAATTGGGTTACTTGTTTTTTGGTTGTAAATATGTTTGTGTTCCTTGTATATTCTGGATATTAATCCTTTGTCAGATGTATATTTTGCAAATATTTTCTCCCACTCTGTTGGTTGTCTTTTAACTCTGTTAATTGTTTCTTTTGCTGTGCAGAAGCTTTTTAGTTTGATATAATCCCATTTGTTTATTTTTCCTTTGGTTGCCCCTGCTTTTGGGGTCTTATTCATGAAGTCTGTGTCCAGACCTATTTCCTGAAGTGTCTCTCCTATGTTTTCTTTAAGAAGTTTTACTGTTTCAGGGTGTATATTTAAATCCTGAATCCATTTTGAGTTGATTTTAGTATATGGTGAGAGGTATGGGTCTAGTTTCATTCTCCTGCAAGTGTGGTCGTGTGGTAGTGAACTCCCGCAGTTTTTGTTTGTCTGAGAACTATACTATTTGCCCTTC
>NW_007738592.1:37082-38794 GCF_000696425.1 Galeopterus variegatus | reverse complement strand
CATCTATAGAGACTATCATATGGTCCTTGTGTTTGATTTTATTGATATGGTATATCACATTTATTGATTTGCATATGTCGGGCCAACCTTGCATCCCTGGGATGAATCTCACTTGATCATGGTGCATAATTTCATATATGTGTTGCTGTATTCTGTTTACTAGTATTTTATTGAGGATTTTTGCGTTTATATCCATCAAGGATATTGGCCTGTAGTATTCTTTTTTAGTTGTATCTTTACCTGGTTTTGGTATCAGGGTGATGTTTGCTTCATAGAATGAGTTTGGGAGAAGTGACTTTGTTTCAATCTTTTGGAATAGTTTGTAAAGAATTGGTGTCAATTCCTCTTTGAATGTTTGGTAGAATTCTGCTGTGAATCCATCTGGTCTTGGGCATTTCTTTGTTGGGAGCTTTCTGATAAGAGCTTCAATCTCTTTTATTGTTATTGTTCTGTTCAGATTTTCTACATTGTCTTGGCTCAGTTTTGGCAGTATGTGTGTGTCCAGAAATTTATCCATTTCCTCACGATTTTTAAATTTGTTGGAATATAGTTGTTTATAGAAATCTCTAATGATTCCTTGTATTTCAGAGGTATCAGTTGTAATATCACCTTTTTCTTTTCTAATTTTTGTTGTTTGGGTCTTCTCTTTTCATTTTTTAGTTACCCATGCTAATAGTTTGTCAATTTTATTTATCTTTTCAGAAAACCAACTTTTTGATTCATTGATCTTTTGTTTCATTTTGAGGGTTTGGATTTCATTAAGTTCTGCTCTGATGTTAATGATTTCTTTCCATCTGCTAACTTTGGGTTTGGATTTTTCTTGTTTTTCTAGTTCTTTTAGGTGAAGTATTAGGTTGTTTATTGCCATCTTTCCATTCTTCTGAAGTAAGCATTTAATAAGATAAATTTCCCCCTTAGTACTGCTTTTGCAGTATGCCACAGGTTTTGGTAAGATGTATCATTTTTTTCATTTGTTTCAAGAAAATTTTTGATTTCCTATTTGATTTCTTGGACCAACATGTTATTAAGTAGAATGCTGTTTAATTTCCATGTGTTTGTATAGTTTCCAGAATTTTGTTTGTTATTAATTTCTAATTTTAATCCATCATGGTCTTAAAAATACATGGGGTAATTCCAATTTTTTTGAATTTGTTGAGATTTGATTTGTGACCTAACATGTGATCTATCTTGGAAAATGATCCATGTGCTGATGAGAAGAATGAATATTCTGAGGTTGTTGGATGTAATGTTCTGTAGATATCTGCCAAGTCCAATTGGTCTAGTATGTTATTTAGATCTTGTGTTTCTCTGCTGGTTCTTTGCCTAGATGATCTGTCCAATATTGATAGTGGGGTGTTCAGGTCCCCTGCTATTATGGTATTAGTATCCATTTCCTTCTTTAAGTCTAATAGAGTTTGCTTTACAAATCTGGCTCCTCTGACATTGGGTGCATATATATTAATGATTGTTATGTCTTCTTGATGGATGAATCCTTTTATCATTATGTAGTGGCCCTCATTATCTCTTTTTATGTTTTTTTAGTTTAAAGTCTATTTTGTCAGATATAATGATAGCTACTCCAGCTCATTTTTCATTTCTGTTTGCATAGGAAATCTTTTTCCATCCTTTCATTCTATCCTATGTGAGTCTTTATAGGTGAGGTGGGTCTCTTGAAGGCAGCATGTAGTTGGGTCCTTCTTTTTAATCCAGTC
>NW_007738592.1:33092-37021 GCF_000696425.1 Galeopterus variegatus | reverse complement strand
GTCTTCTGTATTTGTTGGTTCCTTGGGTTGTAGATAAACTTTTTTTCTCTCTTCATTGTTGGCATTTTTATTGTACTACTGGGTTGATTTTTCTTAAGTTCTTATGACAGCGGTAGTTATTTTGCAGGTACCAAACCCAGTACTCCCTTGAGAATTTCTTGTAAGAATGGTCATGTGGTAGTGAATTCCCACAGGTTTTCTTTGTCTGAGAAATACACTATGTGCCCTTCATTTTGGAAGGATAGCCTAGTGGGGTAGAGTATTCTTGGCTGGCAATCTCTGTCTTTTAGTATTTTGAATATATCTTCCCATTACTTTCTGGCTTTCAGGGTTTGTGATGAATAGTCTGATGTTAGTCTGATTGGGGCTCCCTTTTAGGTGATTTGACACTTTTCTCTTGCAGCTTTTAAGATTTTCTCTTTGTCTTTGAATTTTGCCAATTTGACTCTAGTGTGTCTTGGAGAAGACCTTTTCGGGTTGAATACATTTGGGGATCTTTGAGTTTCCTGAATCTGAAGATCTGTGTCTTTTCCTATACCTGGGATATTTTCTGCCACTATTCTGTTGAATATTTTTTCTTTTTTTTTTCCTTTTTGTCTTTTTTTACTGACCAGTAATGGGATCGCAACCCTCGGTGTCGCGCCCGTACCGGGGACCGGCAACGGGATTGCAACCCTCGGTGTTGCGCCCACACCGTGCTCAGCCAGTGAGCGGGAACCAGTCTCCACATGGGATCTGAACCCTCAGCGGGAGCGCCGCAATGCTCCCAAGCGGCGCACTCTCCAGTGCGTCACCAGGCCGGCCCTTTTGAATATTTTTTCAATGCAATCTCCTTTTTCCTCCCATTCTGGAATACACATGAGTAGGATATTTGAGTGCTTAAGGTTGTCTGATATCTCTCCTAGATTTTCTTCAATGTTTTTAATTCTTTTTTTTTTTTTTTTTGTCTGCCTGTGTTTTTTCAAACAGCCCATCTTCAAGGTCAAAAGTTCTCTCTTCTGCTTCTGCAAGCCTGCTCGT
Source organism: Galeopterus variegatus (assembly GCF_000696425.1). Classification (NCBI taxonomy): domain Eukaryota; kingdom Metazoa; phylum Chordata; class Mammalia; order Dermoptera; family Cynocephalidae; genus Galeopterus; species Galeopterus variegatus. The sequence continues at coordinate 36,001 of NW_007738592.1, read as the reverse complement.
TAAACTGCCTGTTGTGTTTTTTATTTCATTGAATGAAGTTTTCAGCTCAGCAAGCTCTGCTACATTCTTTTTCAGGGCATTGATTTCCTTGTACATTTCTTCTTTCAGGTCCTGTATATTTTTCCTCATTTCATCGTGTTGTCTTGCTGAGTTTTCTTATACCTCCTTTAGTTTCCTTAGAATTATCACTCAAAATTCCTTGCCAAACATTTCAAGGACTTCTTGTTCTATAGGATCTAGAGCTTGAGAATTATTACTCTTTGGTGGTGTACTTTCTTGACTTTTAGTATTTCTGGTATCTTTCCTTTGATGTTTAGTCATTGTGGCAAGGGATTTCATGATCCACTGGTTTGACACTATTGTCTGGCTAGGATCCTGCCAGGGCTGCCAATTTGGCATGGCTGCCTGAGTGTCTGCTTGGTCACCTGCTGGAGCCTTGGGCGTGTGGTCTCCATAGGTCTTGGGCCTCTCCAGGGAGGTGCCTCTCTGGTTGGCACACACATGGCCTGGCTGGGGATGAGGTCTGGCAGCAGTGAGACCTACCTGTTCAGTCTCATGCTGGCACTGCAGGGCATATGGTTTCCCATCATAGACTTTTTTAGTTGTGTGGTGAATAATTTCTTTCTCATATTCATACTGCCCTTGCATATGCCTGATTTCACCACAGTATGATAAATTAAGAGGCTTACTAGTGTAGTTATACAGTAGATCCCTACTAATATGTCTATAAGAGATGTGGTTACCATCTTTCTCCAGTAAGTTAATTTTTAAGTAAATTATGAATTTTAGATAACACCCAATAATCTCATTTTAGCCTTAAGGATTTAAAATATTTCTCTTACTTACAAATACTAGGAAAACTATATTTTCCTTTGCTTCTTGGTTTCTTCCAAGTACACTTCATACATCAAGAATATTTAAGTAATTATGTTATATACTGATCAAAAATTAACCTTTATCATGTTTTAAACTTATAATTAAGTAGATTAATTGCAATAACTATCACTACCTTAATTAACACAGTAGGATTGTATTGACGAAACTCAGAATGAGATCTAGGATCAGAAGTGACATTTTTTCCTTACCCTTGGGCAAAACCTAAAGAAAACAACAAAGCAGGAGATAAGAGAGGGTGTCAGTTTTCCCAGGCAGTATAGGTTCTGGAAAACTTTATAATGATACTCTCAATTCAGGGCAGGGCAAAACCTAAAGAAAACAACAAAGCAGGAGATAAGAGAGGGTGCAGTTTTCCCAGGCAGTATAGGTTCTGGAAAACTTTATAATGATACTCTCAATTCAGGGCAGGGAAGAACAGAATTCTGTCTTGCTCATAACAATGGCATCTAAGTATCATTAAACTTCCAAGACTAAATAAATTTCCCATGAATTAGTAAGGATCAGACAGAGCTAGTGACAGCAATGGAAGAGGTTTGCTAATAAAGAAGGCTCAATTACAGAAATTACATTGTTGGACCAGAATCAGGATAAAATATGATAAAGGACAAATTAATTGGTTATGAATATGGACCTGAAAAAACTGAGAGTAAGACTGAAATTCCCTTATAACCTGTTACAACAGAAGCACAAATATAATAGGAGAAAAAGAGTGATAAAAATTTCAAAGTGACTGAAATTACTTTTGTTAATTGATCTGAAAGGGGCTTAAAATACAAAATAACTTGTTCAAAAAACTTTAAAAAATCATATTTCTTGCACATCTAAAATTAAAAGGGAGATATATGTGTGCATTGTAATAAAAGGCCGTCTTCTGGCTGCCATCTCAATCAACTTGTGAACTGAGCTCAGCCTGTATAAGGTTCTTTCCATGAGCCTTTGAAAATGGACCAGGAGTCAGTGCAATGATATTAGAAATATAAAAGTTAAGATTCCGATTGGGTTATTTCCATGTTGGTATCCTTGATTTCTGCTGACCTTTAAGTTGTATACATATTACATGATCTCTCCTGCCCCCTTGCAAAAATTGCTCTTCACTTAAGTTAGCTTGAATCTGTTTATTTTGCCTTCCACCAAGAACCAAACTTTTCTAACCCAGCACACTTGCTTATCAAGTCTTCAGAGATCACATGTTACTTTTGTTTCTTAGCCTTGATTCTTCATTCTTCCTTATCTTGTTTATTTTCTTCCATGCATCAATTCCCTTTTTGTTTAAAATCAATTTCTAGTGTGTAAAAAAGGAAAAAGGTATGCGTAAATATTGACTTCTGCTTCCAGCTACAATGAAATTGATTGTATCACAAGAACCTTACCACTTAAAGGAATTATTAAAACTGTCTGTAAAAAAAAAAAAAAAAAAAAAAAAAAAAAAAAAACAGAGAAAAAAAAAAAAAAACATGTAAAGAATTCTAATGAAATTGTTGACAAGAACTAATGACTCAGTGGCCTGAGCTATTCAGAAATGGAAGAAGGGATAGAGTGCCTGGGGGAAGGAAGTCTTACACAGCAGTGAAGTGACTCTTAGGTGTGGTAGGTAGGGAAAGAAAACAATTGTGGATGCTATTCACGCAAAGTGAGATAATGTCAAGAAATACCAAAACATGTAGGGCAAAATTAATATCCGTGTATTTATGGAGAAAGTATAAAAGCAACCTGGATATACTTGCAAAAATAAAGTTTATAAATATGTACAAAAAACATTCATCTTTGTATAAAACTATCAGAGAAACTATACACATGTATATCTATGTTCATTCAGCATTATCTATGAACATTGAGCCAGAAATTTAAGAGACATTGGACCAATTGCAGCAATGAACTAGGTTTTCTATAGCAACAGGAGTAAAGTCTATAAGCTCTGTGTTGATTGATAAAATAATGAGATATTTAGTACAATGACTGATAAAATAATGAGATATTTAGTACAATAACACAAACATACATATACAAGTAAT
>NW_007738592.1:24798-32646 GCF_000696425.1 Galeopterus variegatus | reverse complement strand
AAAAAAAACATTTTAAGTGGAACAGAGAGTAAAACTACAGTTAGGAGACAGAGGAAAAGACCAAAAAACAAAAACAAACAAACAAAAAGATTTAATTAAGGGCCAAGGTGTAAGGACAAAACAAACTGGTCAGTTTCATTGTCATTACAAATGCAGAAGTAGTTCCTGTATCAAGAACACTTTTCGACACCCAGCTGGACTACAATCAAATTTGTACTCAACCAAATGCCCTAAATACATCCAAAACCCACTCCATGTTAGAACAACTTCAGAAACAGAGACATACTTTCTTCTCCGCCCTTGTCTATAGAGCCAAATGACCAGTAACACTCTTCAACTTTAAATTGCTCCCAAGCCAAGTGTATTACTTAACTAGAAATAGAATTGCTCTAAACTTTCCTTATTTTGTGTTATCAATAATTCAATAAACATAATCTATCAGTTTATAACACAAATCTCTAACTTTATTCACATTACACATGTCTAAATTGGGACAAATATATTATTACTCTTAAGTATACAATCCTGTGATAACCTACTAGGGCAAAACATCATTTATTATTTGGAGAATATATTTTATAATAATTCATATTGACTATATTTAAAAATCTTCCTGAGCAAGCAGAGCTATTTGTAACTAGGCTGCCTAAATAATTCTCAATTTAGTTGAAGTTACACTATGCAGAGGATAAAAAAAATTCTAGATTCTCCCAGACATTCATTTCTCCCACACAGTTGTTTCAATGAATATAGTTCAAAAAACAATATAGACATCTATCTACATTGTTGATCACATTAATTTGACCAGTTTAGTAGGATATGTAATAAGCCAGCCAAAAACAGAAGCTCTTGAAGACAAACAAACAAACAAAAAACTCAAATAAAGAGTGAAAAGCATTCCACTGTTTTGTCTCTTTATTCTTTGTTTCTATTTCTCATATTCTCATCTCTTCAGCATCCAGAGCCTGAGTTAACTATTTAATATCTTCCTACTTTCCTCTGAATGTTCCTCATTGGGCAAAAGAGAACTATAAAGGATTCAGATAATAAAGTTTGCCAACATGAATCTCAGAGTAATTATGTTTAATATCTGAGGTAATAAAATAAAAGAATAAGAACTCTGTTAGCAAAGCATATATATAGATAAAATATATTTGCAACACATATAACTGACAGATTCCTACAAATATTAAGAAAAAAACAAATAATTCAGCAGAAAAAAGTGACATGGGACTTGAATAGCAATTTTGCATAGTATTACATAGCCAAAAGTCATTAATTTGTGAAAAAGTGCTCAGTCTCATTATTCATGAGAAATGCATATTAAAACAGCAATTAACTACTTCTAAGTGCATACCAGAATACCAAAAATTGAAGAATAATAATACCAAGTAACACTAAGAAGTGCAGCAGAGGGAAATCTCCTGCAATGCTGATGGGATTGTAAATTTTTATATACAATAGACTTTGGAAAAAGCTTTGGCAGTACTTTCAATGGTTAAACAAAATGCACACAAAATATATCCAACAAACTCACTTCTAGACATACGCCCTAAAATATGAATGCATATGTGCAGATGGTATGTACAAAAATGTTCACAGTGGCATATTTCTAAAAGCCAAATCTGGAAACAATCCAAATAATCGTGAACAGTAGAATGGATAAATAACTTGAGATCCACTTGTACAGTGCAAACTATGCAGTAATAAAATATAATAACAATAGCTTCAAACAGCAACTTGAACATATCTCGCAAATAAAACTGTACAAAAGAACCTCTATTTAGCCATTCCACAGTATATACATATTTTGAAGCATCATGTTGCACATAATGAATGTATACAAATTTTAGTTGTCAATTAAAATCGGTAAATAATTTAGGAAAGAAAGAAGCCAGACACAAAAAGATACATAACAAAGATTAAATTTATATAACATTCAAAAACAGGCAAACATGCACAGGCATACCCCTTTTTACTGAGCTTCACTCTATTGCACTTTGCAAATACTGCGTTTCTTACCGATTGAAGGTTTGCAGCAACGCTGAGTCCAGCAAGTTTACTGGCACCATTTTCCACCAGCATAGGCTCACTTTGTGTTTCTGTGTCACATCTTGGTAATTTTCACAATATTTCAAACTTCTCCATTATTATTGCATCTCTCATGGTGATTTATGGTCAGTGATCTTGATGCTACCGTTGTAATCGTTTTGGGGTGTCACAAACTGCACCTAAATTTAATCAATAAATGTGGTGTTCTGACTGCTCCACTGACTGGCTATTTTCCCTGTCTCACTCCCTCTCCTCAGACCTCCCTATTCCCTGAGACACAATAATATTGAAATTAAGCCAATTAATAACTTACAATGACCTCTAAGTGTTCCAGTGAAAGGAAGAGTCATACATCTCTCACTTTAAATCAAAAGCTAGAAATGATTCAGCTTAGTGAAGAAGACGTGTTGAAAGCTGAGACAGGCCGTAGCTAGGCTTTTTGCAACAAAATGTTAGCCAAGTTGTGAATACAAAAAAAATAAATAAATAAATTAATTAATTAAAAGTGCTATTCAAGTGAACACACAAATGATAAGAAATCCAAACAGCCTTATGGCTAATATGGAGACAGTTTTAGTGACTGGAGAAAAAACAGCCACAGCATTCTCTTAAGCCAAAATCTAATCCAGAACAAGGTTCTAACTCCCTTCAATTTTATAAAGGCTGAGGAAGATGCAGAAGAAAAGTGTGAAATTAGCAGAGGTTGGTTAGATCATGAGGTTTAAGGAAAGAAGCCAACTCCGTAACATTAAAGTGCAAGGTGAAGCAGCAAGTGCTGTTGTTGAAGCTTCAGCGAGTTATCCAGAAGATCTAGCTAAGACCATTGATGATGGTGGCTACACTAAATAATAGATTTTCAATGTACTCAAAACCACCTTCTGTTGAAAGAATATTCCATATAGGACTTTTCTAGCTAGAGGGGAGAAGTCAATGACTGACTTCACAGCTTCAAAAGACAAGCTGATTTTCTTGTTACGGGCTAATGCAACTGGTAACTTTAAGGTGAAGCCAATGATCATTTACCATTTCATAAATTCTAGGACCCTTAAGAATTAGGCTAAGACTACTCTGTCAGTGCTTTGTAAACTGAACAATAAAGCCTAGATGACAGCGTATATGCTTACACCAGGGTTTACTAAATATGTCAAGTACACTGTTGAGAACTACTGCTCAGAAAAAAGATTCCTTTCAGAATATAACTGCTCATTGACAATGTATGGAACTTCTTTGCTCATTCAAGAGTTTGCATTGTCAGTAACCAATTCACCATTTTATTTTTGTTATTTTGTTTTTTTTTTTTCATTTTAATAAGGTCTTCTCACTGCAAAATATAAAACTACTTGTATTGGCATCAAGTGTGTTTTTTTATTCTTTTTTAACTAGTAGCTATGATTATGTTCCCCACATTGTCTTTTTTTCATTCTTTTTCTGGGAGTAACTCTTTAATCTTCAAGGTTTAATTCTGCAACTTCTAAGAAGTTTTCACTGTCTTTACTTTCCTTTCCAACTCATGCTATTTCTATATAAAATATTTCTGTCTAAACTTATCTATCTTGAATTATAACTTATTTATTTGCTTTACTTCTGTCTGATTTCCTAGAAAGAACATAGATCACAGGCATATAGTAGTACATCTAGTACATGCTAAATTGATGACTGGATGAAAAGCCTTGCCCTCAAAGCTATCACTATTGAAATTTTATAACCCAGCTCCAGAATCTTCCCGAAAACTCTCACTTAGAATGAAAAGATGTCGCTCTCCTGAATCTTCCTAGGACATTGTTTTTACCTCTATTACTATATTAAAAAAATTTAGTATTTTATCTCAATGTACAAAATTTGTCTTCCTCTTGCTTTGCATTTGTAAATTGCCTAAAACAGATTTGCCATTCAAAAAAGAACTGTACTTAAAATTTTACAAATAATATAAACATAAATATATCCATGCAGTAGTAATATTAGAAATAGACACTTTAAAATGCTTCAGCCTGACCAGAAGCCCCCAGGGTTCTGAGACGGGGGGGCCCACCCACCAATGACGACAACCAGGCTGGTGAAGGAGCCAGAAACCCCCAGAATCCTGAGATGGGGAGCCAAGGGCCATAGCTTCGTATGCCTCTTTTCCTCTGCCTCCCACAACAGCATCTTAAAATGTACTTAATAGCCACATGTGTTTCTATGGGGTGTGTAACTTATCTGCTCCTGTCCTTTACCTAATTTCTGCTTAGATTTTTCTAATTCATTTTTAAGAGTTCATTTTTCATTAAGGATGTTAATCTTTGCGTTAAATTTGTTCCTTATCAATTGACTTTAAAATTAATCTATGATGTTTTTCTTTGTTTCTATGTTCAGAAAATAATTTCCTATCATAACATTAAATAAATAAACAAACAAACAAACAAACAGATAAATAAATCAATAATGTTTCAGCCTATGCACTCTGTCTAGCATTGTCAGATGAGGCTCCACAAGTTATAATCCTTGTATGATTCATAAAATTTTAAAGTTATCTCCTTCCCTTTCCCATTTTTTTTTTATTTGACTGAGTTAGCCTAGTTTCTTTTCACCTTGAACATTTCAACAATTTTATTACTGTTCAGTTGACACTAACTGATAGCAACTAAATATCACCACCTCTCAAATGCTGATCACAGACCCACCCCCATATGCTCCTTGATCATGTTACAGCTTTAAACTAGCCCAAAGCACTTTATTCTCACTTCTTGTGTGTACCATGGAGGTGTCCGGCTTGTTTTAGAACATCCGCAATTTTTTTTGAAGGGTAAGTGATAATGGGTCCAAACAAGGGAATAAGTTTTCTCCCTCACGAAGCTCCTTCTCAGGGTGTACTGGACTGGAATGGGCATGTGCATCATGTGGCCTCTAAGGTTCAACCACTACTTCACTGGGAAAAGCAATGTGCTAATTCTAGTCCTTTATTTTGATTTTAGCTGGTTTGGAGCACTGCTTTTCCCATGCATTGGTTCAGAATCGGCATGTCTGGCATCACCTTAGTATAAACACAACCCTGATGCCTGGCTTACTCTTCCCTCCTGCACCAGCTGCTGGAGCAGCTCTACAAGCCCAAGAACCTCTGTCTATACCCACAGTATATCCCCTTATAGAGCTGTTCGTCACTTCCGTGAAATCATTCCTTCTAAGCAGCCTTTGTCTTGTCACACTCAACTTTGTTTTCTTCATTGCAACCCTGACCCCAGGTTTTTTTTTCCAGGCTTTTTCAGTTTCCTGTACTGCTGGAGCCAAGCAACACTGTTAGACCTATACCTTCCATTCTTCAGGCCAGACAATGCCTCATGTTTCCCTCCTAGTCCCTTATCTGCAACCTCTCTCTTTGAGGACTCTAAGAGAGTATATTCTGTCTCTAAATGTGCCCAGATTTCTCCATTTAAAATTGTCCTCCTGTTCTTGCATCCCACACAGTGGAAACCTGTTTTCTCTGTCATTCTCTTCTTATCCAGGTTTAACAAGTATATAGTTACTGTCATATCTTCACTCTTTGTATTTATTATCATTTAATGAGAAATAGCTCAGTTTCACAAAGTACCAGACAATAATTCAACTCTAATGAGTGTTCAAATATGGCCACATTTGTTTAAACCTCTTAAAAAGAAGTTAAAACTACATATAATAACCTACCCTGACAACTCTCTGTAATCCAATTTCTTTCCTCTCTAGCCTAGAGGTAAATATCATGAATATAGTAGGATTTTTCCTATTACGCATATTTATATACTCATGAATTATTTACAATAATGTTTTGTACTTAAAAAAATGTATAAATAGTATTATATTTATGTTTCTTTCTGTAGCTTGCTCCTTTCTTTCAATATAATGTTTTTGAGAATCATCAATATTAGTACATGTTGCTCAAGTTAATTTATTCTATTGTGCATGCAGTATTTTATGGCATGAATTTACAATGGTTTATTTGTTAATTCTCCACCTGATGAAACAAAATTGTTTAGTATTTTTGTTCTTGTTACAAACAATGGTTCAGTCTGCATGCTTATCCTGTCTCCTTATGTACTTATCTGAGAGAGAGATTTTCTAGGATATTTCCCTACAAATGGAATTCTTGAATCACAGTATGTGGTGACTTTATAAAAATTTTATAGTATCAAATAACTTTCTAAATATTTTTGATAATCCTCATCTCACCAGTATTGGATGTGTTTCAGGATAATGCATATCATTACCAAGACTGAATAGTGTTTCTCCATTATTTTCTGATCTAATGAGTGTGAAATGCATTTCTCTCATTTTAATTTGTATTTTCCAGATTACTGTGGCAATTGAACATTCTTTCATGTTTCATAGTCCATGTGATTTTTCTTCTGCTATTAATTTCCAGTTTCAAACCTGTATCATTTTCTAACCATTCTAAATCTTGTTTTTATTGATTTTAGATGACATGTAGATAGATCTATATTCTGTCATATCTTCTTTCTTGGTTTGTGATTACATTTGTATACAATTTCTACTATTATGTAAAAGTTTAGATCTAAATATGACTTATTTTTTCAATCTCCTTTTTTCCCTCTTCAATACCATTGATTCAACCTTTTGGAATTCACTGTGATTGAGAATCTCTTCAGGTTTTCGCTTAAGCATGCTCTGGAGCCTTATTCAGTGAAGCAACCTGTTTGGAGCCATGATGCAATAATGGGGGAGAAAGAAGGGAAGTGAGAGAATATAGCTGGAGGTGAGGCCTTTGAAAAGGGGAAAGAAAGTAGGTGATTCTAGAGTTATTTTGGTTGGTAATCTAGGAAATGACCTTCAAATTATAAAAGGAGTTAGGTGTACATGTGAGCACTTAATCACGATAGAATACACATTGTAGGCCCATCTTGTACACCATCCCCTAATTCCAGGAATACCTGCAATAGTGATTGTATTATAATTTTTTCTGGTGCTCATAACAGAATACCAGAAACTAGATATTTATAAAGAAATGAAATTTATTTCTTGAAGTTTTGGAGGCTGGGAAGTCCAAGGTCCAGGGAACACATCTGGTGAGGGTCTTATTCTTGGTGGTGACATTGGATATCACATGGTAAGAGTGACACTGGATATCACATAGTAAGAATGACACAGGGAATCACATGGCAAGAATGGCATAAGCAAGACAGCTCAGGTGCTCACTTGCTTTCCTTATAATGCCTTCAGAACCACTCCCTGATAACCTATCAAATCATTAACCCATTAATGGATTAACCTATTCATAAGAGCAGGTCCCTCACAATCCAATCACCTCCTAAAGGCTCCACCTTTCACATACTATCATCAGATTTCCCACCCTCTTAACACTGTTACAGTGGAGATCAAATTTTCAATACATGAACTTTTAGGGGACGCATTCACCCCATAGACGTGGCTAAAAAGATTATCCCAAAAGACTGATGTGAATGCTATTAGAGATAGACTGCTCTCCTGAAATTGTTGAACTTGTGCTGCCAGCCTGGAAATGATCAATCCTGAGACTCCAGGAAGCACCTTTAAAAATCGCTATTTTTCAGTATTATGCACACCTGAATGTCGATACACAATCCTGAAATCTCTATCTCTGTCATTACAGATTTAAAGAGGGAAAACTAAGCCAGATCCACAGTTGTGATTCTACTATGAATGTGCCAAAATAAATTATTTTGAACCTTGCATACCCATTACTTTTTTGCAATCTATAAGCTCTATCTTTTATGCCCCCCTCCAGGTGTTTTCTCTATACTTGATTACTACTCCCCATTTTCTTTCTTTTTTTTTTTTTTTTTTTTAAAA
>NW_007738592.1:21304-24031 GCF_000696425.1 Galeopterus variegatus | reverse complement strand
AACCCTTGACTTGGTGTTGTCAGCACCATGCTCACTCAGTGAGCTAACCGGCCATCCCTATGTGGGATCCGAACCCTTGCCTTGGTGTTATCAGCACCGCACTCTCCCAAGTGAGCCACAGGGCCGGCCCACTACTCCCCATTTTCTTACTAATCTCTCTGCATCTCTTTTTCCTCATCTCTTCATCTTATTTTATAAGATTCTTCTCAGCTTGTACAAATTATTTCTAAAATTTCTCACCCAAAATAATATTTTTCTATTACTCTAAATTACCACTTGGTACTATTTTTTTTTTCTACTTTCCTTATCAACTACCAAGATAAAATTATATACACGTTTTGCTTTAATTTCATGACTGCCCATCTATCCAAAGCCTGCTACAAAGTTTGGTTGCTTTTTTTTTTCTTTCCCTTCTTTGAATTAGCTCCCACAAAGATCCTAAAAATATTTAGTTTACCAAACTTTATGTGCTCTTGGGAATCCATTTGCATTATACCTAACTAAAATAAAATCTTTATGTTGAAATAGAAATGACCTCATAGACAATCATTATGACTTTCATAGATATGAAGTGGGGACTCAGATATTCATATCAAAATATCATGAATTTCATTTTCTTGATTCATTAATTCTTGAAAAGCTAGATGCTAGAGTGAAGGAATATTGCAGATTTAGTTTAAGTCCTCAAAGGTAGTGATTATGTTTTAGCCAGGGAAGAAAATATCCAGTAAGGGATCAGAGTAAATCAGAGACAGCAGCATAGAGGAGAGTACACTAAATTATTTCTACTTTCTTTGACCTCCCGCATTCAACTCTGTTCCATTTATTGATCAGCAACCTTCAAGGGACTCCTAGGTAAGTGCAGGAAATATACAAGGAAGCAGAAAGTTTGAGGTAAGTTGAAACAGTTATGCTTTCTAAATTTTACTGCATTTTTATGGAGCATAGATTATTTATAAATGTTTATGTTTATCTGTCTTTCCACTATTTTAATTTTGTTTTATTTTTTTTTTATATTTTACTTTGCAATGGAAAGTTTTATTTTTATTCTTTGCTATTGTGTAGTATTTTTTCTTTCCATTTTATTTATACTATTTCAGCTTTTTTTATTTGTGTTCCACAATCACAAGCATCCCTCAAGACATTGCCTGATGCTGTTATATCTTCAAAGAAGTCAACAATTTTTTTTTATTTATTACTAGCATATTCATTCTTACAAATAGTGATATTTCTCTATGGCCTTTGCCCAACCTGTTACTTCCCAGACCTCCCCCCTCCCTCCCCACTATCTCTACTATCCTTAGGTTTGTTCTCTTCTCCTGAAAGTTGAATGTATTGTTGTGGTCTTTTCTTTCTTTCTTTCCTTCATTCCTTCCTTCTAAATGTGGAAATTCAATTGTTTTAAAACTCATCTTGGAGATTAAAACTACACACCTGCATATTTCAAATACAGAAATCCTGAATTAAAGAATTCAATTATTTTAAATGAAGGATTTTTCAAAAATTTTAATCATGGAACTACTTATTTTTAAAAAACACTAATTTTAGAGATGCTAATATTACATCAAGAAAAGTTTTTAAATGCTCTGTTATTTTTAACTCCAATTGTAATTTNTGCTGTGAGCGCACCGGTCATCCCTATATAGGATCCGAACCTGCGGCGGGAGCGCTGCTGTACTCCCAACGCCGCACTCTCCCAAGTGCGCCGTGGGCTCGGCCCACAATTATATTGATTTTAATGAAGCTCTCTTTAATGCTGTATTGTAAATTATTAGATTTTGGGTAAATATTTATAACCCTAGTGTGAAAATAATATATACATTTTTTTAAATGTATATGAATAAAATGACATCATTATGGAATCTGCCAAAAAAATTATGGGAAAATCTTTTCTCTCAGGAAAGCATATTACACTTTGATTACTCTACTCACCATGAGATATACACTTTATGACTGTAGGCAAGAGATAGTGATCAATCTTTGCACCAAACTTTAATATCTTATTAAAAGCAATGCCCAACATACACGATGGTGGGAAGTGACAAATAGCCACATCAGCCTGAGCTCACATCTGATGTTTTGTATTTACTTTGAATGTTCATATACAGAAGAATTGTTAGATTATCTGCTCCAGAAACTAAAGCAACTTTTGTGTATTGTTTTTAGTAGAAGTGAGGCTGAGAAGGCAGAGGTTAAATTTCATGAGGAAATTTAATTCTCATCTTCTGAGGGACACATTAAAACCTTTCCCAGGTTTTTTCTTAAAGGAAAGGGTGAGCTGCTCCCAAAAACATGAAGAAGAAATGAAACCAGAAGAAATTTAAAAAGAGGAACTTAAGTAAATTTATTCTTTTTCAATTCAAAAAACAAACATCATTTTGAAAAAGATGCTGCTGTCCATTAGCATAAGTTGCATAAGAACAATGATAACCAAGTTATTAATAATACTTTTTTTCTACATTAAAAAAGTAACATATGAAAGTGGATAATAAGAATTTTAGTTTCCATAATGCATTTTCTGGGAAACTCCTAAATCATTACTTATATTTCTTTTTTAACTTATCTACAAACTGCTTCTTAATTAGCATATATTCTTCCATTAAAAATACATTTTCCATTATTGTTACTTTCTGTGTTATAATTTTCAAAAATGAAACTTCAGAAAATAATTTATCAGATCCAATTAAAGTTTTGTGGAAAACAACAACAACAACAACAACAAAACAC
>NW_007738592.1:19094-20296 GCF_000696425.1 Galeopterus variegatus | reverse complement strand
TTTTTTTTAACTTAATTCAGTAAGGGGAGATGGTCCTCAGAAACCCTGGGGCATCCAAGAGGAAGTTGGGAGGGGTTTTCATTGTAGTTGCCTTGTATTCAGATATTTGGGGTAAGGTTCAAGGACGTGGGGGTTTGTTCTGGATTGAGTGGTATTAAGGAGTGAGGACAGTCTGTAGATTGAATTATGTCCCCCCAAAACTCACTGAAGCTTAAATTGTGTCCCCCAAGTTTTATGTATTAGAAATTTAGCCCCCACTGTGACTGATAAGAGGGTGAGAAATCCTATTATGGTAATTGAAAGGTGGAGCCTTGAAGAGGTGATTGGATTGCTGTAGAGAATGGAATAAAAATGGTGGTAAGGGGTGTGGTTCTGAGGGTTTTAAAAGAAGAGGAGAGTCTGTCTTTCTCTCTGCTCTCTCTGCTTCCACCATCTTGTAATGTGAGACCCCTGGGTCACTGTTGCAACCACCAGATGGACTTTGGCCTTTCTAGTCTCAGAAACTGTGAGCAATAAATTTCATTTTCTTTACTCATTATCCAGTTCCAAGTATTTTGTTATAAGCAACCTAAACAGACAAATACACAGTCAGTGATTAAGTATTTCAATTACCCTTGTCTAGCAGATGAGGTTATAGTTGTCACAGGTAAAGAAGGAATAGTTACTCCTGTCAGCTGGGATGTGGGGAGAGGTTTAATTAATTTTGAGTAGTTACATAGTTTCCCAGTTTTGTCTTATATACACACATACTTGCAGATGATCTTGTTTTTATCTTGTTCCACCAGCTACAGAGTAACCTTATCTAATTATTGTTGATATTCAATGGAATTGTTCATATTCAGCTCAGAGTAAGATAGCCTAGAGCATGCATTCTCGTCTGCAGCAATATTGTACTGAAGGGGATGAAAATTGGTTGTTGGGGCAAGATAAATCTTTGATATTGCAATGGTCTGTGGCTCTCTAGCACATAAACAGATACACAGTATATCCATGGTATTAAATTTTGTGGAGGCGAGGGAGGGCGATTAGGGGAAAAATGTCTGAAAAGTTTCCTCAGGAAGGTGATAATGAGAATGAAGCTGACAAACACTGGCCAAAACACTAATTGCTAACTTTCCAAGTCTGTTTTTCTTTTCTTTTTTTTCTTCCTTTTCATCTTTTTCACTTGAAATAGAATTCTCTGTTCAACCTTGAGGCTCAAA
>NW_007738592.1:17105-17635 GCF_000696425.1 Galeopterus variegatus | reverse complement strand
ACTCACAACCAGTTATTGTCTTGATGTTTCTCTTCCTTTATCAGATAATATATCTCTTCCTCTCAAAGCACCAACTCGAAGTTTTTTCGACTCACACCATTGCTGTTAGTTACCTCAAGGGGTCACCCGGAATCTGAGCCCTTGGGAGTCCATACATTAGGTGTGATGTCTACCTCCTGTTCAGATTGCTCATATCTATAACATTAGTCAATTTCAGTATTTTTTCTTTTGATAGAAATCTCACTGTGATAATCTAATTATCATACTTCTGTTCCCTCCAATCCACCATCTTCTTGAATGAAATTGTGATTTAGAAGCACTCTAGGAGGTAGATATTCATCTGGGCCTGAAGACTGGAGCCAGAAAGTATAACCTACAGAAAGATAATCTGGAGAATAAGCAAGGAGGTTCAGGGGAAAGCTGATGCCACAGAATGTCATCTACTGCACCTGTACAGCAGTCCACCAGGAAGCAGCTGTGGCATGTAAAGAGTTGGGTCTCTGAATTCACTGGACCTGGGTTTGAATCTA
>NW_007738592.1:13400-15841 GCF_000696425.1 Galeopterus variegatus | reverse complement strand
AGAGATCTCTCCAAGGCCATGGGGAAAGGGACAGCATTGATTCTCATACCTGGTTTTTAAATTCAAAGTCCTATAATTTGAAATCTACAGCTCTGCCCTACAACTTACTGCCCTAAGCCATTAACTGTACAGCCAACAACTTTTATTTAACAATGTACATATCCATATATATATATATAAATATAAATATATGTATGTATATATTTGTACATATACATTTATTAGGGAGATGAATGACTATTTTAAAACACATACATAACCTATTTACAGACATTTCCTGTTAACAGGAATATTTTATTTTTCACTTTATAAACTTTCATGTCTGCCCATGGACAAGCTTACTACTTTTATGACTGAGCTTATTTTTTAATACTTCTTATAACTTGCTTTTTTACTCACAATACATTGGAGACACCATTTCATGGCATTAGATTGACACGTAATTCATTAATTTTAAATAACTGAAATGTTATGTTTAGTTGTATAGATGACCTTAATTTGTGTAATCAGTCCCTGTGATATAAAATTAGTTTATTGTGTTATAACACCAAGGTCAAGGGTTCAGATCCCCGCGCCAGCCAGCCATCAAAAAAAAAAAAATTAGTTTGCTTCTTATTTTTTTACTAGTGCAAGTAACTTTCATATAAATATCATTGTAAATATCTATTTGTACTATTATTATTTTATCTGTAGGACAATTCTCTAAAAATAGAATTACTGGGTGAAAAATCCATTCTAATTTTGATAAATATAGTCAAATTTATAAAGAAAAATCTTTTAGCAACTTACACATTTCCTTTATTATTTAGGAGAATTTGTTTCCCTACACCCTTACCAACACTCACTATTTCAGTTAACATTTGCTATTTAACAAATTACCCCAAACTCTAATGACTTAAAATAGCCATTTGTTTAGCTCACAGTTCAATATGTTGGCCTATTGAGCCAGGCTCAGCTGGGCAGTTTTTCTGATAAGCCCCTGTGGATAAGTACTTTACAGGTCTTTGCTTGTATCAGTCATGTTTGCTAACAACTCCTCAACTGAACAAGTCACATGGTTAAATTCAGATTCAACAAGGAGATAAATGGACTCCACCTTTTAATGTGAAAAGCTGAAAATTCGTAGACTTTAACTTTGGATAGGGGAACCTACAAATTAACATTGCAAAATACATATACAGACATGGATATTAAGAATCTGTGGTCATTTTTGCAATATACCATATTAATTAGATATTAATAAATAGATAACACTAAGTTAGAATAATTGTCTAAGGATTTTGCACTTAATCTTCGCAATATCCCTATGAGGGAATGATAGAGCATTATTATCCATTTTACATTGGGATAACTGAGGCAGTAACTTGCCCAACGCTACTTAGTCTCTTACAAAGAGATTCTCATCTCTACACACTTAACCTCAGTATTCTATGGCATCTTAGTTTATGTATTTTTCTTTTGCGTGATTTTTAAGCCACAAAAACAGTTACCAATATTTTATTCTCAAATATTTATGTATTAATTTATTTTTTATGTTTTTTTCAATTTCAAAATTTTTTCGTTGAAACATGTTGATTGCACATATTTAAAGGTACGATTATATTTCAATACACATATACAATGTGTGTTCATCTATCCAGGGTAAGTAGCCTATTCATCATTGCATACCTTAATCATTTCTTTGTGCACATTTGATCTTCTTTCTTCCAGTCATTTGGTTAAATGCAGGAAAACATTATAGATTATAGATTTCTGGGTCTACTGTACACCAACAGGGCTTATTTTTCTTCTCTTGCTGTACTTATGTGTCCATTAATCAGCCTTTCACTATCCCTCCTCCCCCCTCCCCTTTCCCACTTCCAGTAACCACAGTTCTTCTCTCTCCTTATAGCAGTTCAACTTATTATTATCACTTATTTGTTTCTGTTTGTTTGCTTATTTTGTTTTGTTCTCTTTTCTTAGCTCCACCTATAAGTGAGAACATGCTGTATTTCTCTTTCTGTGACAGGCTTATTTCACTTAACATAATTTTCTTTAAGCTAATCTATGTTGCTACAAATGGTAGAATTTCATTCTTTTTTATGACTGAGTAGTATTCCATTGTGTACATATACCACATTTACTTCATCCAATCATGTGTCAATGGACATTTATGTTGGCCCCATATCTTGGCTATTGTGAATAGAGCTGTGATAAACATGGGGGTGCAGGTATCCCTTCAACATGATGCTTTCCATTCTTTGGGTATATACCCAGAAGTGAAATTGCTGGATTGTATGGTAGTACTCTCTGTAGTTGTTTGAGAAACCTCCATACCATTTTCCATAATGGCTGTACTGATTTACAGTCCCACCAACAACATATAATGTAGATTTTGCAACATCCACACCAGCATTTGTTATTTTGTCTCTTTGATATTAGCCAGTATAACTGGTGTGAGA
>NW_007738592.1:12499-13223 GCF_000696425.1 Galeopterus variegatus | reverse complement strand
ATTCTTCTACATGTGGATATCCAGTTTTCCCATCACCATTACTGAAGAGGCTGTCCTTTCCCAGTGCATGTTTTCAGAGCTTTTATTGAAGATCAATTGGCTGTAAGTTCATGGGTTTATTTCTGAGCTTTCCACTCTATTCCACAGTCCAGGTGTCTATTTCTATACCAGTACCATACTGCTTTTGCTAACCAATTGTCCACTGGTGCGGAGATGAGGGCACTGAGTTTTGTAGGGCTATGAGTTGGGTGGGGAGGAAAAGGGTGTGGATCCAGGAGGCTGGTGCACTCCCCGCAAGCTCTCNTATCATTTGATTTCTTACTGTTGAGTTGTTTGAGTTCTTTGTATATTCTGGAAATTAGCCCCTTGTCAGATGCACAGTTTGCAACTATTTGCTCACACTTGGTAGGTTGTCTTTTCACTGTACTGACTGTTTCCTTTGCTGTACTGAAGCCTTTTAGTTTGAGGTAATCCCATTTTTTGGTTTTTACTTCTGTTGCTTTTGCATTTGAGGCCTTGTCGATAAAATCTTTGCCTAGTCCCATATCCTGAGCATTTCCCCTGTGTTTTCTTCTAAAAGTTTTATAGTTTCAGGTATTATATTTAAGTCTTTAATCCATTTTGAGTTTATGTTTGTATATGGTGATAGATAGGGGTTGTTTCATTCTTCTACATGTGGATATCCAGTTTTCCCATCACCATTACTGAAGAGGCTGTCCTTTCC
>NW_007738592.1:9478-10771 GCF_000696425.1 Galeopterus variegatus | reverse complement strand
GTGACTTCCTTGAAGGTATTCCCAGGTTTAGGAACCCAATAAGCAGGAAATGCTTTTCTTTGTTCAATGAAAGAAAATACTTGCCCTTGAGCGGCTCATTGACTGTTTGTGATAACAGATATGCAAACATCAGTCCTGTGTACCTATTAATACTCTATCTATTGTCCCAGGCCCCAACACTTCTTACTAATATTTTTGAGACTTCTCTTAGGTTAATCTCTTCATCCCAGGTAGTCCCAGAATACATTATTTAAACACATATCTTATTATTAACTTTGAACATCTCTATAGAACCCTAATTTTCAAGCACATAGCAGACTAAAACACAGAAGAAATAAACCAGGCTATCTTCCTTTACCAAAAATTTCTCAAGTTTTTCTTAAGTTATAATCTTTTTTATTATTATAAATGATCTTTTGCATTTTTAATATTACATAAAGTTTTAAAATAAAATAGCACAAGTGGCCCAGTTCTTCTATACCAAACCCTCCTAATACATGGTCATCATATTTATCACCCATGACATATATTTCTCTTTTCTCACCTCATAACATCAGTTCACGAGATTCCTCATTTCTCTTTGGCCATATTCCCAGTCATAAGTATACCTCATTTATAGACTTCAATGTATTAGACTCCAAATACTAATAATTCTTTAATAGGTGCTGTTATCTGCTTGCTTGTTTGTCTGTTTATTAAGGACAGAGTTCTTTCCTGAAAACTTTGAGATAAGTGCAGTATACCTCTGAGAATATTTTAGAACTTGGCCCAACAGCAAAGACAATGTGGATTCTAAAATACAAATCCTCTGCCAGCTGCTCAGTGCTACAGGACTACATCATGAGCTTTCGGTCTGGACATCCCATGCTTCCTTGTAGGTGAGCTACGGTCTGAGGATAGACAGGAAAAAACAACCACATAATCACACAGAAACCCAACTCTCTGAGTTTCCCAAGCATCCCAAAAGACAAAACAAGACAGAGCTGGACCATGTGGGCCAGGTGGTAACTATGAGTCCACCAGGGCTTCTCTGGGGCAGATTCACTGGGAGATGGGTACTCTGTTTAGACTCCATGCCTCATACATCTGTGACTCTGGAGTTTTTTGGTCTTATTTTTCCCTTAGTACAGCTTTCCTTCTACTGTGCCCCAAGTAGTTGGTAACCGTCATTAGCTACAAGACAAAATCAAGCTTCTGAGAATTGATCTTTGGGGAGCCAAAGCACTGTTTGTCTCCTGTGTTCTCAGAAATTAGGCTTTCTGGGCCAACCCCGTGGCGCACTCGGGAGAGTGC
>NW_007738592.1:3517-8423 GCF_000696425.1 Galeopterus variegatus | reverse complement strand
ACAAAAAAAAAAAAAAAAAAGAAATTAGGCTTTCTAAGAATCTCTGGAGCTTTGGGCCAGCTGTTGAACCAGGTAGAGCCTGAGTACCACCATTACAAAGCTAATGAGAATGACTTACCTGATACCTATAAAACAAAATCATGAAAAAAATCAAAAACTGAAAAACAAAAGCCAAAACCAAGCATGACTACTTGCTGAGGACTCTCAATTTAGAGAAAGGTGGCTTTAACAATGATTTAAGTTGCTAGTGTCTGTGGTTACAAAGAATGGCCACTATGTCTCAGCGATTGCAGTTATATTAGGACAAGTATTTCATGAATCAATATATAACTTTACTATTTTAAGAAACTTTACACTTCTCAAAGTTTTTAACTTGAAAGCATAATGTGTGGGATATTGAGAAATAAAGAAAGATTAGGTTACAAAGTGTATTAACAAAAAGACGTATTAATTGGGATTCATATAGCAGTGAAGAGACAGACCTGATTAGGAAGGAAGGTAGATGTCAGAGTATTCGGGATGGAAACCACTGTGTGGGACTGGGATTTTTGTTATTCCCTGAAGGTCATATACCTTATAAACATTCTTGAAAGTCTGAGGGAAGGTATGCACATGGAAAATACCCACAGCTATTTTTCCATTGTTTAATGTTCATTTTATTAAATTTACATCTTACTAACAATACTTTGAAAACAATTTTTTCTTAAGCCTTTAAACATTGAGTTCCTCTTTGATTAATTAAATCCTTTGAAACATCTAAACTGAAATTATAAATAGAGATACCTAATGGGACAGTGAATGGTAGTTTTCATGTTGTCTCGGAATTGTAGTAAAAGACTTGCAGCTGAAAATAATAGACACTCAACACCCCCATGTACTAAAAATAACTACTAAAAAAAGGAACCCAGCAGATATGTCACATCAGTGGAGAGATGTGGCTGCACAGTGCTACCAGTATTTTTCCTAGGTTTCCACAAAGAAAAGAGGGAGTTTGAGAAGTCCTAGAAACAGTGAGTCATCTTCCTAGTGGGAGAGTATTTGGCTTTTCCCTTCTCTTTTCTGAGAGGGAGGTGCAGGGGTAAGAAGGTAGCTTTGAAGTAACTACACCCGATGAGTTGGATGCTGGAAGATGGGGGAAATCTTAGTCTTTTTGTGCTGCTATAAGAAAATACCTCACAGAGGATAATTTATGAAGAACAGACATTTATTTCTTATAGTTCTGGAGGCTGAAAAGTCCAAATTGAGGATTGGTGTCCTGTGAGGGCTGCTCTCTGCTTTCAAGATGGCATCTGTTGCTGCATTATTTGGAGAGAAGAACACTGTGTCTTCACATGGCAGAAGAAATAGAAGGGCTAAAAAAATGCTCCCTTCAAGCTCAAGCCCTTTTGTAAGGGTGATAATCCCATACATGAGGGCAAAGCCCTCCTGATTTAATCACCTTCCAAAGGACACACCGCTTAATACTATTGCATTGGGGATTGCGTTTCAACATGAATTTTGGAAGAGACACTGTCATTCAAACCACAGCAGAGGAAATGGATATTGTCTTATTTAATATTCTTGTTTGGACAGCAGAGGAAATGGATATTGTCTTATTTAATATTCTTGTTTGGCTATCCTTTATGCACATTTGAACCAAGAACTAAAGGATTTGGATGGAAATGCCAGGAGGAAGACACAAAACAACAGGGGCACTGAGAGCTCTTGCATTGTGTGATTTAAGTCGACATTTAGAGAAGTAGCCAGGCTTACTCTCTCTTTTTTTTTTGATACTCTAATCAAAAAAGCAGTCTGGTAGAGAATGTTAACCCAACTGCAAGAAGCTATACGGCATGCCACAGGTAACAGTTGCTGATGGGCAATTGGAGGAGATCAGATTAGAGCACATCTTATTGATCAGGCAATAGTTAAGTGGGAAGGTGATGGAAAGGTAAAAGATACAGATCCCTGGCTTCAAATTGCTCACAGGAGGGTTGGACATATGAACAAGGACAGGAAACTCCTTTTTTAAAAATCAGTTAACTGAGACAAGAAAATAACTTCAAGATAATATGATATGTGTGTAATGGAACTGAGCAAAGGAGAGCTGTGTCTGTCCATGTATGCGCATATCTTCCTTAAAAATTTAAAACCCGAGGTTAAGTNTCCCTTCAAGCTCAAGCCCTTTTGTAAGGGTGATAATCCCATACATGAGGGCAAAGCCCTCCTGATTTAATCACCTTCCAAAGGACACACCGCTTAAGACTATTGCATTGGGGATTGCGTTTCAACATGAATTTTGGAAGAGACACTATCATTCAAACCACAGCAGAGGAAATGGATATTGTCTTATTTAATATTCTTGTTTGGCTATCCTTTATGCACATTTGAACCAAGAACTAAAGGATTTGGATGGAAATGCCAGGGGGAAGACACAAAACAACAGGGGCACTGAGAGCTCTTGCATTGTGTGATTTAAGTTGACATTTGGAGAAGTAGCCAGGCTTGCTCTCTCTTTTTTTTGATACTCTAATCAAAAAAGCAGTCTGGTAGAGAATGTTAACCCAACTGCAAGAAGCTATACGGCATGCCACAGGTAACAGGTGCTGATGGGCAATTGGAGGAGATCAGATTAGAGCACATCTTATTGATCAGGCAATAGTTAAGTGGGAAGGTGATGGAAAGGTAAAAGATACAGATCCCTGGCTTCAAATTGCTCACAGGAGGGTTGGACATATGAACAAGGACAGGAAACTCCTTTTTTAAAAATCAGTTAACTGAGACAAGAAAATAACTTCAAGATAATATGATATGTGTGTAATGGAACTGAGCAAAGGAGAGCTGGAGCTGTGTCTGTCCATGTATGCGCATATCTTCCTTAAAAATTTAAAACCCGAGGTTAAGTTAGACTGTGAGGTAGATTCAGCTTTCTAAAAAAAGTTAAAAGAGAGTTGGCAATGT
This sequence comes from Galeopterus variegatus, assembly GCF_000696425.1. Taxonomy (NCBI): domain Eukaryota; kingdom Metazoa; phylum Chordata; class Mammalia; order Dermoptera; family Cynocephalidae; genus Galeopterus; species Galeopterus variegatus. The sequence continues at coordinate 5,483 of NW_007738592.1, read as the reverse complement.
AGACAGTTGGAACAGTTAGCTGTTGTTGTATTATAAAATATCTTAAAACCCAAGCTTTAGCATTTCGATTTATGCTGATGACTATAGGAAGTCATGGAGAGATTTAATCTGCTGTGACAGGGCCCCCAGACATATAATTAATATATTCCTTAGAGCTCTATGGGAGACAAATGAAGGAAAGTCTATCTATGCTTAACTGAGTCAGAGAGAAGATGCTGGAGTTCAGTATTTAAGAATTAATAGGAGTTTTCCAGATTGGGGATGCCAGATGATGAAACTGTGAACAGAAAATGATTACAAAATGAAAGACAAAGCAAATCAAATAGACCAAGGTTATCAACTAAACCAAGTGTTGTCACTACCCTGCATCAAAACTGCATTACTTTCAAAATTATATGATGATTGAATATCATGGTCCAAAGTTAAAACACAGGAATACTTACATTTTGCTTTTAAAAGAACTACAGCTCAGTATTTGAATATTCTGATATTTTATTTCCCTTTGGGGGATTTTGTAACCTTCCACCCAACTAAGCACCACTAAAATACATCTCTAAAATCTGCAGGCTCTTTTATCTTATAATATCTTGATTCAGGCCTTCATCCTCTGGATGACTTCATCAGAATTGTAATCAGTATCCCAAATTCTTAGGTTAACTTTTTAACCTCAATATGCCTATCTTAAATATATTATGAGAGTCTTGAAATATGTTTTTGTCTTATTAATTCAAGAACCTGAAATAATACTTTACTTCATAGTTAAATCCAAAATCTACCTCCTTATTTCAAAATAATCCCATACCTACATGGGTACGGGCCAATTGAGAACCACCTGTCTTTGGTGTTTCAGATTCATAAATAGCTATCGAAAATTCTACCTGGATTTACAAACATTCTGTTATAATGTTAGAGTCTCCTAATCATCTTAAAACTTATTCTATATGTTTGTTCACAATAACTTTGGCAACACCTCACAACCATGAACAGGTTTACATCTGCTCCTGCACAATTTTTCATAACCATCAAATCCTGGAGTTTTCTTTACTTTTGTTGTTTGTTTCATTTGTTTCTTTATTTTAACATTAACTCACTTATGATAGACTTGAAATGGCTCTTTTTGTTCAGAGAGTTGCTAAAAAAAAAAAGAATTTGATCAAAGTGTGCAAACTCTTGCATTTTTCTGGAATGTCTTTTAGCAAATAAGTGCCCCAAAGCCCAGAAAGAGACTTTTTCTTCTAGGCAATAAAGTTTCCATGTCTTTGAAGACGAACTGGGAATTGCACCTCAAGTAAAAATCTTCTGTCAAGGGAACTTTTAATGAACAAAACATTCTCATTTCCTTGGAATTCACTTTATCAATCATCCTTTCTTCAGCCCTCTTTTCTATCAATTTCCTGATCTATGCTTATAAATTTGTGAAAATATTTCCCATAAGAAAGTATGTTTTCTTCCTCACATCTTCCTTTAGCTATTTACCTGGCTTTCTTATTTCCTTCTTACCTAAGTTTCTCAAGTGATTCTATCCTCTCTGTAATACTAGATTTACCATTCATTCACTCGAACATGTGTAGCTTATCAACACTGCCACCAGTAGAAGGTCCTTTTAATCAAATTGTTTATGCCTATTTTATGTACAGTAATCACATTTTATTCATTTTTTTCATCAAAATAATGGCTCACCTCAAGTCTGCCTGAAAGTCTTGGTTTCCCTATTAAGTATCATTGAATAATACTGTCATTTTAAATAGCTTTCAATTGTTATATTTATGAGATAGAAAGAGAACAGCAATTCTCACAAGAATTATTGTACCTATTCTTATTCTTTAGAATAATTAATCTTGAAATTTTCCAAAGGGCTTTGAATAGGTATACAGAAAGCAATTTGGCTTGTAATCTGTGCATAGCAAAATAACTTCCCCTTTAAAATGTGGAATGTTTCATATTTTTGCCCATTCTGAGCTAATTA
>NW_007738592.1:0-1023 GCF_000696425.1 Galeopterus variegatus | reverse complement strand
CAGTTAGAGTTTAGAGAAAGAAGAAAGAATGATGGTGTGGCAGTGGCCACGGGGAGCAAGAAACACACCTGAGCCCTCTTTGAAGTCCCAGTGGTATGTGGGGTGTAGGAGAACAGCCATCATTTTAGATACTGCACTGACAGTATCACTTTCATGAGATAGCCCTGTTTCACAAAGCATAGGAAGCCAAAGAAAAAAGATAGAGCTAGAGACTACAGAAACTTTGCTGGTGAGGAAAACAAAATTCCAATGGACAGTATAAGTTTGGGGAGAGAAAGGGTCAAATAAAAACATTCACAGCTGAATGGAGGTTAAGACTCCAGATGAAGAGTATTTGGAGGTGCCTCTGGAGACTGGTGAAAATATAGATATATGCATGCCAATATTAGTCCTGAGTGATATTAAACACTTAACTTTAATATTCTGCCAGCACAGATACTTTTTCCTCAGTAAACTCGAGGCTCATACCAATATGACATAATCCCTCAACTCTTAGAGAGGAATGAATAAGAGATGAGAAAAGGATAGAAATATTCATTCCAACACATCATCCCCTTTTATGGAAAGTGGGGAGAAAGTCCACCTATCAATATAACTTGACAATGAGACAATATGATGTCTATCCCAGTAATAAATAAATGAAGGTTTTTTCCATTCTCAAAAAGTAAGACATTATTCAGATAAGATTCAAACAGTGAATTTCAGAATAAGGTATCAGTAAATATTTTCTCAATGGTAACTTATGTTCAAAAGGTTGAACCTGGGCATTTGGTCTCTGCAGAGCTTCTGCCTCGCCTGCTGGACGTCTCCCTGTTCCATATGCACTTGATATTATGTTTTTATAGTTTGAATTGGTTGATTTGTGGGAGAGAATGACGCTAGGGACCGTCTATTCCTCCATCTTGACCAGAAGTCCTGAAGGTGGACAGATTCTAAAGATGCAGAAAGGGAAATCAAGAAAGCTTGCCCATTTAGAATAGCCACCAAAAAAATAAAATGCTTAGGAATAGAGTTAACCAAGGA
>NW_007738591.1:40268-42870 GCF_000696425.1 Galeopterus variegatus | reverse complement strand
AAAAAAAAAAATCAACAGCAAACACACACTGCAAGAAAGTTTATATAATAATAGTAATAATAATGATAATAATAATAATAAGTCCTTCAGCCAAAAAATATAATAATATCAGATGGAAATATGGCTCTACACAAAGGAATGAAGAATACTGAAAAATGTAAATATATAATATTTTTATTAGTACTTAATTCTCTTAAAGATAATTATAGGCTCCATGCTGTTATTTCCCTTCTTGTAGTATGTGATTATTTTCACCTTAACTTTTATTGATTGCCAAATATTTTCAATTGGCATAAAGTTTTTATTCACTCTTGTTTTGGCATTATATATGGCTGAAAACAAATGATCATATAGCTGGATAGGCCTCCAATGTCTAGAGGCTGCATTTCTACTGCTCTTGCAAATGTGAGATTTTTACTGCAGGAAATGAAAAATCCATCTGTCCATGTTAGTAATCTCCTCTGATGGTCACTACTCTACTCATTATGTTGTAGTAAAATGTTAAGTATTAGAAAAACAATTTTAAAATATTTTCTAAATCCAATAAAATATAGAGCTTCCAAAAATATCTCAGATTTGCATATACAACAAGCCAAATAAAATCTTTGTGTTAACTAATTTTTTTTTTCTTTTTAGTTTGGAAATTCTATATTAATGTTTAAACAATAATATATATACAAAATAATTTTTAAAGCAATAATATTTTTATTTCTATTTTTTTAAAATTTTCACAGCTTTTTAAAATTAGATTGATTTTGTAGATCCCTAAGAAATTATCAGAAAAGTTCAGTTAAGTCAGTGAATCATACTATCTCTTTTACATGAATTTTAGGAACAAATGCTAAGGAAGATAAGGTAATTCTCTTACAGTACTAGTTCTCAACCTGTGTTTCAATTGTATGGGGAACATGTTATAAATATGTCTAGAGCACATCCAGTCCCCCTAAATCATATTCCTTGTAATGAGGTGCAGCATCTGTAATTTAACCAGTTTCCCAGACAATTCTAATTTTTTGTAGTGTATCATTTGCCCAGAGATTCAAAAAGTAGGTTCTAGAACTCAAGCTGCTTATAAATGAAGGAAAATATAAATCAATCATGTATATAAAATCTTGAGATTTTGAATGTAAACACTAGAGTTCTCTTGAGTAAACACTAGAACTAAAGTTTCTAGAGTTCAATGTACTTTTGCTGCTAATATTTAGCTGTGTTAATGAATTCAAAAAGATTTTCCACTTTGCTTCTGTAAACTGAAATACTCTTCTTTCAGGTACCATTGAACGGATCTGAAGATTTTATTTTAGATGTATTATTCTTTCTATTTCAATCATCGAGATACAGAAACTTAAAGAGAATAAATGTATTTTTCAAAATTACATGGCTGGTAAATAGCATACTGAAGATTTGCATTTACAATTTTTGAGTTTACCTGCAATATATTTTTTCTACTAAAACGTGTTACCACATCATAATCAGACAAGGAGAAAAAATTATTTATTGAGGTAACACAAAATTAAAATTAAAATTAAATTTTTAAATTTTTGTTGGGGGAGGTGGGTGGAAAACTCATGCAGCCTTGAGATATTATGTTACCATATATATTAACACAGGAGTTATTTGAGTCACTCACTACCTGATTGAGATCATTTACTACTACTCTGTGCTTCAGGATGACCTACAGTGTTACCTAGCCATTTAGAGGAATCACAACAACTACTAAATACAAGCTTCAAAAAAGTTTTACAAAAAAAAATTATGCATATGTAAAAATACTTGTTCACTATGCACTACATCATATATATACATTTGGTAATGTAATTGCAAATTGGAAAATATTATGAGAATAAATAAGAATAAAATTATTATAATTTGATAAATAATGCCATATAATTGTGGTGTACTCTTACTCATTGCAAACATAACACAGAAGAGTGTTATATAATAAAGTTAGCAGTCCCATTGTCTGTGGCAAGAAATAAAGGGGAATAGTGGGCTATGAAGAATAGGCCTGGTGAAATACCTGAGGAAGCCACTTTGTGAACAAGAAGGAAAAACACACAGGACCAGCAACTCAAGTGGGAAAAAATAGCAGAAGAGAAATAATGAAAATATCAGCGGGATGATTCACAATCAAGCTACATGAGAAAATGAAAGAAAGTATCTGGGAGTATATTTGCCTTTACTGATGCGAAAACCTCTATAATAGATAGTGTTATGCCATGTAAACTTGCTTTTTTCAAAATAGTGTTTACCTTACATAATGCAAAGTTAAAGGGAAATAAGATCATTGTTATATATTATGGCTGATAGAATGGTATTAATGACTTTACGCAGATTATTTTCATGGATAATTCCTTTGTATCCAATATATGAACACTGACAAGCAACATAGATCTCTGTTTTCTCCAGGGGTTTTGTGTGTGTGTGATATTCACAGTGAGAATCTGGTAGAGATTCTGAATGGCAGAATTTCATTTCTTTTAATAGCAGAGTAGTATTCCCTTGTGTATATATACCACATTTTCCTTATCCAGTCATCTGACAATGGACATTTAGGTTGGCTCCAACTCTTAGTTATAGTAAATAGAGCTGTTAAACATGG
>NW_007738591.1:36943-38689 GCF_000696425.1 Galeopterus variegatus | reverse complement strand
TAATTTAAAGTCAGGTAGTTTGATGCCTCCAGCTTTATTTTTTATTTATTTTTATTTTTTTTACTAAGAATTGCATTGGCTATTTGGGGTCTTTTGCTATTCCATATAATGTTCGGTTTGTTTTTTCCATTTCTTCAAAGAATGTCATTGGTATTTTAAAGGGGATTGCATTGAACCTGTAGATCACTTTGGATAGTATGGACATTTTCACGATGTTAATTCTTCTCATCCAAGAGCATGAAAAGCCTTTCCATATTTTTGTGACTTCTTAATCTTCTTTCAGCACTTATCTGTTGTTCTCACTGGAGACATCTTTCAATACTTGGTTACATTTACTCCTAGGTATTTTATTTTTTTGGTAACTATTGTAAATGGGCTTGCTTTCTTGATTTCTTTTNTAATATGGTTTTGATTTACATTTCCCTGATGCTGAGTGATGTTGAGAATGTTTCCATGTGTTTGTTGGCCATTTGTATAGCTTCCTTTGAAGAATGCCTATTCAGCTCCTTTGCCCATTTTGTAATTGGGTTACTGGTTTTTTCACTGTTATTTGAGTTCCTTGTACATTCTGGATATTAATCCCTTGTCAGATGCAAAGTTTGTGAATATTATCTCCCATTCTGTAGGATGTGTTTTTACTCTATTAACTGTTTCTATTGCTGTGCATAAGCACTGTATTTGAAACAGCCCCATTTGTTTATTATTTCTTTTGTTGTCTGTGCGTTAGGGGTTTGCTCAGTCTTACTTCCTGAAGTGTTTCCCCCATGTTTTCTTCTAGGAGTTTTATAGTTTATATATGTCTCTAATCCATTTATTTTTAGTTGATTTTGGTATATGGTGAGAAGTACAGGTCTAGTTTCACTCTTCTATATATGGATGCCCAATTCTTCTAACACCATTTACTGAAGGTATCCTTTCCCCACTGTATGCTCCTGTTTCCTTTGTCAAATGCAGTTGGCTGTAAACATGTGGATTGATTTCTGGGTTCACCATTCTGTTCCATTTGCTCAAGTGCCAGTTTTTATGCCACTATAGTGCTGTTTTGGTTACTATAGCTTTGTAGTATAATTTAAAGTCAGGTAGTTTGATGCCTCCAGCTTTATTTTTTATTTATTTTTATTTTTTTNGGAGTACAGGTATCTGTTCAACACAATTATTTCCTTTCCTTTGGGTATATACCCAGATGTGGGATTGCTGGATCATAAGGTAATTTTATCTGTAGTTGTTAATGAACCTCCATACTGTTTTCCATACAGCTGTGCTAATTAACAGTCCGACCAATGGTGTGGGAGGGTTTCCCTTTCTACGCATCCTTGCCAGAATGTTATTCTTTGCTTTTTTCATAATGGCTAGTCTAACTGGTGTGAGATGGTATCTTAATATGGTTTTGATTTACATTTCCCTGATGCTGAGTGATGTTGAGAATGTTTCCATGTGTCTGTTGGCCATTTGTATAGCTTCCTTTGAAGAATGCCTATTCAGCTCCTTTGCCCATTTTGTAATTGGGTTACTGGTTTTTTCACTGTTACTTGAGTTCCTTGTACATTCTGGATATTAATCCCTTGTCAGATGCAAAGTTTGTGATATTATCTCCCATTCTGTAGGATGTGTTTTTACTCTGTTAACTGTTTCTATTGTATTTGAAACAGCCCCATTTGTTTATTATTTCTTTTGTTGTCTGTGCTTTAGGGGTTTGCTCAGTCTTACTTCCTGAAGTGTTTCCCCCATGTTTTCTTCTAGGAGTTT
>NW_007738591.1:34322-35310 GCF_000696425.1 Galeopterus variegatus | reverse complement strand
AAAAATGCTACTGATTTTTGCTTGTTGATTTTGTATCCTGCAACTTTACTGTTTATCAACTTTAAGTGTTTTTTTAGAGTCTTTAAGTTTCTCTCTATATAGGATTATGTCATCTGCAAACAGGGACAGTTTGACTTTGTCTTTTCCAGTCTAGATGCCCTTTATTTCTTTCTCTTGCCTGATTGCTCTGGCTAGTACTTCCAGTACTATTTTAAATAGGAGTGGTGAGAGTGGGCATCCTTGTGTTGTCCCTGTTCTTCAGTGAAAAGCTTTTAGCTTTTCCCCATTCAGGATGATATTGGTGGTTGGTTTGTCATATATGGCTTTTATCATGTTGTAATACTTTCCTTCTATACCTATTTTGCTTTGACTCTTTATTACAAAGAGATGTTGAAATTTGTCTAATTCTTTTTCTGCACCTATTGAGATAGTCACGTGGTTTTTCCCTTTGTTGTTGATGTGACGTATCACATTTATTGACTACATATGTTGAACCATCCTTGCATCTCTGGAATTAATCCCACTTGATCATGGTGTATAATTTTTTAAAAATTTGTTGCTTGATTCTGATTGCTAATGTTGTGTTGAGAATTTTTGCATCTACATTTAACAGAGATATTCCCTTTAGATTTATTTTTTGTTTTTGTTGTATCTTTGTCTGGTTTTGTTATCAGGGTGGTGCTGGCCTCATAGAATGAGGTTGAGAGAACTGTCAGTCTTTCAATACTTTGGAATGATATGAAGATAATTGGCATTAATTCCTCTTTAGAGGTAAGGTAGAACTCAAGAGTAAAACCATCAGGTTCTGAGCTTTCCCTTGCTAGATGTCTGCTGATTACAGTTTCAGTCTCATCGCTTTACCAGGCTGACTATAATGTATTTTGGAGAGGATCTATTTGGATTGAATCTGTTCAGTGATGTTTTAGCCCTACTGGATCTGAAGATTGGTGTCTCACTATACCTGAAAGTTTTCTGTTATTGTTCTATT
>NW_007738591.1:29197-34286 GCF_000696425.1 Galeopterus variegatus | reverse complement strand
CCGGTCTGGTACGGGGGCGACACTGAGGGTTGCGATCCGTTGCTGGACATGGAAAAAGACACAAGACAAAAAAAAAAAAAAAGAAATTTGTCTAATTCTTTTTCTGCACCTATTGAGATAGTCACGTGGTTTTTCCCTTTGTTGTTGATGTGATGTATCACATTTATTGACTTACATATGTTGAACCATCCTTGCATCTCTGGAATTAATCCCACTTGATCATGGTGTATAATTTTTTAAAAATTTGTTGCTTTATTCTGATTGCTAATGTTGTGTTGAGAATTTTTGCATCTACGTTTAACAGAGATATTCCCTTTAGATTTATTTTTTGTTTTTTTGTATCTTTGTCTGGTTTTGTTATCAGGGTGGTGCTGGCCTCATAGAATGAGGTTGAGAGAACTGTCAGTCTTTCAATATTTTGGAATGATATGAAGATAATTGGCATTAATTCCTCTTTAGAGGTAAGGTAGAACTCAAGAGTAAAACCATCAGGTTCTGAGCTTTTCCTTGCTGGATGTCTGCTGATTACAGTTTCAGTCTCATTGTTTTACCAGGTTGACTATAATGTATTTTGGAGAGGATCTATTTGGATTGAATCTGTTCAGTGATGTTTTAGTCCTACTGGATCTGAAGATTGGTGTCTCACTATACCTGAAAGTTTTCTGTTATTGTTCTATTGAATAGGTTTTTAATGCCTTTTCCTTTCTCCTCTCCTGGAACATCCATGATTAGGATGTTTCTGCACTTAACATTATCTGCTAGCTGTCTTAGATTTTTTTTCATTTTTTTAAATTATTATTTTTTCTTTTTTCTGCCTGGTTTATTTCAAAAAGATGATCTTCAAGAGCAGAAATTCTTTCCTGTGTTTGCTCTAATGTGCTGTTTAAGCTCTAGGTTGTAGGGTTTTTGTTTGTTTTTTATTTCACTGAATGAATCCTTCAGTGTCAAGAGTTCTGCTACATTTTTTGTAAGATATTAATCTCTTTGCAAATTTTTTCCTTCATATCCTGGATACATTTTCTCATTTCATTATGCTGCCTAAGTGAGTCTTCTTACATATCACTGAATTGTTTTAAGATTGTTGCTCAGAATTCTTTTTCAGTCATTTCAAGGATTTCCTGCTCTCTGGTGTCTTGTACTTGAGAATTACTGTGTTCCTTTGGTGGTGTCAATTTTTTTGTTTGTTTGTTTTTGTATTTTTAGTATATCTGTATTCATGTCTGGTCACCTGGTAGAGCAGTCGCTTCTTCTATTACTCTGGAGTGAGCTTTGAGGAAAGACACTTCCTCTTCTTTTTCCAGTGTCTGCTGGTAAACTGTCCTTGTGTCAATGCAGTCAAGTGGGCAGTGTCCTACCTGCATGATAGCTGTGGCTGCTACTGTGGCATTGAGCCACCCTTGTGGTGGAAGTGACTGGCAGTGGCAGAAGTTGTGACTTTTGTTGCATAAAGGAGAGAGAGCTGCCCATGGCTCTTGATCAGCTTCTTTGAAACAAATTTATGTACGTAAGAACTTGCTCTTCTTTATTTTCTTCTTGAGCTAGTCATTGTACTGTACCAGAAAAAAAATCTAGTTTATAAACATCTATAATCTAAACACAAAAATTACCATAAATATAAAGTCAATATTTTCTCTTTTAGGAAATAATACTTAACTCGCTATTTAAGATTTAAAAAACCTGTGGTTTTGATATTTTCACAATTTTAAGGTATCTTAAAATATTAGTTTGTTATTTTTAGGTAATAGTAGATTCAGGGACCTAAATCATGATTGACAGAAAGGTTTTGGGAAAATGACAAAGTAATCATCTCTCAAAATTTGACTCAAATATATCTACTTGAGCATATCTTTAGGCCCCTGACATCCAAAACTAACTTTAAAAATCTATTACAAAGTATGGTATATTTTTAAAAGACAATATACAATGTCTTTAAATTAACATACTTGTTAGTATAATACTTGTACATACTTTTTTAATTGAGGCATCCGATTCTCTAAACATTTCTTATTAAATCTTCTGTCACAGAAAACATATTCCTAATATTAGCCAGTTTCATTATGTTTAAATAATATGCTCCCAATTTAAATAATTACCTATATATACACACAGAGCAAGACAAGTATATTTATCTTAGAAAAAATAGTGAAAAAGGTGAGACAATGTGTGTAGCACAAGACCAATCAATCTAAGATATAATGGAAAGTCCCTTAAGTATTCAGATAAAAATACGATTAATATTTTAAATGTTTACTTTACTGAAGTAAAATAGAATTAAGAAAGGATTTCAATCAACTTGGAAATTATTGAAAAATATATAGTGAATTTTTAAGTCATGGTTACTAGAATTTAGCAATGAGATAGCTGCTGAACTTATGATAGTAAAGGTAGAAGAGAATTTTATTTCTCCATAATATATGCTCCGCATTAGTAAATGAATCATTTTAATTCCTTCACTTAAAAGCATGAAATTGCATTCTAATATGAAAATTGATACGGAAAAGAAGTCAAATATGTAGACATATGGAATAAAATATCAATAAATATAATGTTTAGCCTGTGATGTGGTACAAAGTTTATGGAAATAATAAAATGAGGCACCTCTGTTAGTTCCTTGTGATATATTGAAAAGAATGTTACCACTTATCTGATTAAAATGGATTATAGGAAACACATATTAGCACACTTAAAATTATTAGTTGCTATTTTTATAAAACATGGAATAAAAAAGCTCTGTATGATATTGCTCCTGATTTTCTCTATCTTTTGATACATAAAAAACTTTAATTAGTATTAGAAAATGCAAAGCAGAGCCCATTTAATGCAAAAACCCTGTTAAATAAGACAAAAACTTGTTCAAACTATAAAGGATTCTGTTTAATGTTACTATAAAATCTATATATGAAACTAAACCCAGGACCACAACCAATTTTTCAAGATGAAATTCCCAAAATAAATTACTCTTATCTCTATTTTACTGTGATTTGAGACTTATTATCAATAAAAAGCCAATAAGGTTACCATTAACAGACATAGATTTTAGGTACAATATCATTACGTACTAGGTGTATATACTTCAGCAAAATCTACAGTCTCAGTCCCTGTCTTGTTTTATCCAAACTACGAGGAAGTTCAGCATTCTAGAGTTCTTGTGAGGATAGAATAAAGTAACATGTGAAGTTTTACTTTCATAATTTTTCCTCATCTTTCAATAGTATTTCTTACTTGAGAACCTTATGCAGATTTCTAGATAATTGTTATTTTTGATGTAGTCATTATATCTGCTGGCTTTTATTTCATGCTTACCCTATTCTATACAATGGATTTGGATGCTATATGCAGTATGTCATTTAACCTTCACAAAAACTCTAGGATCTCAGTAACACATTTTTAATGGAGTTCGAAGAGTATACATATTTTACCATCGTGTATATAGTTCGCAAATGACAAAACAAGGTCTCAATTTCGGGTATATCTTTCTTCCTGCCTGCCTGCCTTCTTCCCTTCTTTCCTTCCTCATTCCCTACCTCCCTCCTCCTCTTACTTCCTTTCTCCCTATCTTTCTGATTCCCTCCCTCCTTTCTTTATTATGTTCCTTATTCATTTCATCTAATGAGCAACAGAAAGCTAACCTCCTCACTTTCTCTCCATTTAAAGCCATCAGATCCACACCCATTACCACCCATTCAACTTTTTTTGTTTGTTTTGTTTTGTTTTGATTTTTTTTTAATTTTTATTGAATCAAAAATTGATTATATATATTTTAGGGGTTCAACGTTGAGATATGTTGATCAAATCAATATTACTAGCATATATATTGTTACAATTCGTAATTATTCTTTATGCCCCTTGTCCAATTTCTCCCCATCCCCCACAACCTCTCCCTCCCCCCCTAATTACCCTAGATTTCTTCTCTCCTTCTGAAAGAATAATGGTTACTCTGTTGATTTGTTGCCTAGATGATCTGTCCAATGCTGAGAGGTGTGATCAAGTCCCCCAATATTATCAGAGCAGATGCTTCTGTCACTCTGGAATGGGCTTTGTGGAGAGAGAAATCCTCTTCTTTTCTTTTTCTCTGTCGGTGACTCTCCTTGTGTCAATGCATTCTGGTGGCTGGCAGACCATCTGCGTGGTGGTTGTGGCATCTAGCCTCTTTTGCGGCAGCCATGGTTGTTGTGGTGGCTGTGGTGGGCCACCCGCATGCAGATGATATTTTTGGTATGCTCCTTGGTGTTGGCAGTGTGCCTGGTTGTTGCGGAGGGATCTGGTCCCTGGTTCCATGCCTCTGGCCCCAAGTTGCTGGCACAGTGTGCCTGGTTGAGGGGAGAGGGGTCTGGTCCCCTTTTCCCTGTCTTGGGTCCCTGGGCAGGACCTAAGGCACTGGCATAATGTGCCTGGTTGTGGGAGGGGGGCCCAGTCCCCAGGTCCCTCCCTCGTGCCCTGCACTCATTAAAATTCTTACTCCTTGAATGGATCAACCCTTTCACACGTGTACAGTCCTCACAATCTAATTACCTCTTTAAGGCCCCGCCTTTCAATTACCATAATAGGATTTCCCACCCTCTTAACACTGTGACAATGGGGATTAACTTTCTATTACATGAAATTTTGGGGGACACATTCAACCCATAGCATGTCTTACTGTCCATTGAATTAAACCTATTCAAACAGTTAGTGTCTTTTTATTATTAGATCCTCAGAAGCTACCTGGAATCAGTCATTAAGTGATTTGTAAATAAATGAACTAATGAAAGAATACATGAATAAATGTATTCATGTATTTAAGTGTAATCAGTCATTAAGTGATTTGTAAATAAATGAACTAATGAAAGAATACATGAATAAATATTCTTGAATTACATCTCAAGATTTCCATTTTAAGTTACTAAACTTACATGCTGAAGAAAGTGTGGTCCCAAAAGCTCACTTCAGGGAACATTTTCAGACTATAATAAAGACATTTCTTATTACCCATTTATTGTTCTGTAAGCATAGTCTATAACTTGTACTTTTTAAAGGTGAAAATGTTCATTCTTTGATAAAATACTGTAGAATTTTCAATGTATCATTTACCTATATGAAAATGGCAGCT
>NW_007738591.1:25948-28347 GCF_000696425.1 Galeopterus variegatus | reverse complement strand
ATGAATATGTGTGTGTGTGTTTTGGGAGAGACCGACAGACAGAGACAGAAACTTTTGGAGTGGACAGAAAGAAATTGAGAGTGGAACCAAAGAACTCAATAAAATACAGAGTGACTAAGTAACTATTAGGAGATTGGAATAAGACAGCTGAAGATGAAGGCTCTGATGTTATATACAGATAACATGGGAGTTTGAACAAGGGCCATGGCGAGTTAGGAAAAGAATAACACTACAGTAGATGATGTTCTTGGGAAGGAGAAAAAATTTTGCTACAGCAAGAAAATTTGGGGTAGATTCTGTGAAGAATGTGAGGATTTATGGTAGATTTTCTTTTGTTTACTGTAATGAGTCTTCAGGAGACAATAGAAAGGATAAAGATAGGAAAGTCAGGATCGAGATAAATCAGTGAGATAAAAAAATTGAATCAATGTAGGACTCACAGTTTTTGAAAGAGTAGCTCACTGAAGATTATTTTATTTGTGAGAAAAATGATAGAGATTAATGGAATTGTGTACTGATGGGTGTTAATATTTCATCTGCGTGAACATGTGGCCAGAAAATCTCGGAGAACAGATGCAATTAATGTCTGCAATGTTTGCTATAATTATGATAGAGTGGTTTTTGTTTTTTTTGTTTTTTTTTTTTTATTTTCCCTGCAGGATTTTCCCCCAGATAGTTTGGGTAGGATTTAAAATAGATCTTAAAATTAAACTTGTGGTGACATAAATTGTATTGCACATTTTAAGTTCTCATTCAGATGTTATTAACCATTACCAACCCTTTACCGAGAACAATACTTAAACATGATATAATTTACGTTTTAGTTTTTATTCACTTTTCACAGAAACNAGAACAATACTTAAACATGATATAATTTACGTTTTAGTTTTTATTCACTTTTCACAGAAACTATTTAGGAAAACTACATATTTAAGTATAACACACTTCTGTGAACACAAATGCATATCTATTAATGCTGACTGTATAGCCATTGATAATTGACGTACAGACAGTTTTTTGTTATTCTTTATATTGCTAAGTGAAAGAATCCAGTCTGAATAAAACTACATACTACATGTTTTCAATATAGCATTCATGAAAAGGCCACATTATGGAGATGGTAAACAGATCAGGGGTTTCCAGAGGTTCAGGATTTGGGGAAGAAGGGAATTGAATTAGCGGACACAGAGAATTTTTTAGGACAATAAAATTATGGTGTTTGATACATAATGGTGAATAAAAACGGTTAGGTATTTTTTTAAATGCATAGAATTTTACAAGATAAAGAGTAAACCTTAAAGTATCCAAATTTAAGACAATAATAATTTATGTGGTTAGTGATCCCACACTAATGAATTCACTTCCCAAAGTGAAATACAAAATGTGACAAGAGAACCTAAATGTATTATAAATATATGAAATGAGTGGGGTGGGGGTGTAAGTAGCTTTGAGAATGAGTGAAACCTGTAAGACTANTATGAAATGAGTGGGGTGGGGGTGTAAGTAGCTTTGAGAATGAGTGAAACCTGTAAGACTAAAGGCAATAGGAAACTTAAATAAGCACTTTATTTCAGTTGACAAACCTGTTTCTTACAGGGGTACAGATCAACAATTTTGAAAGTGCTATACATGTGTACTGGAATTGACCAGCTTAGCAAATGGGTGGCAGGCGTTGGCAGCCAGGTTTCTCATAGTTGGAGTGGGAGGTTACAAAAAAAGGAATGGGAGGTGATTAGAGTGATCCATGTGGCAATGGATTAGAATTGGAGACATCACTATTAACTAATTTTTAATTTAATGTAGACACAGATGGATGCATATAGAACCATGAAGGAAAGGCACTGGTAAACTAGAGTACATTGCAGTTCTGTTAATCAAAAGGGAAACAATAATTATTAGCACCAACAGCCATGTACAAGATATTTCTAGCAGAACTATTCCTAAAAACAGAACAGAAAAGAACAAATGGGCAAAAAATTAAGTATCAATTGATATAAAATTGATAAATGCATTAGTATATGCATACAACTGAATATTATACAGCAATGAAATAAACAAATTATTGCTACATACAGAACCATAAGTCAAGCTCACAAGTGATATTAAAAGTAAGAAGCCAGACAAAAGCATAAATTGTGTATAAATCTAATAGAGGAAAAGGGGACTAGAGGGAGCATAGAGGGTATTCTGTGTGCCATTTATGAATTGTTCATTTTTTTCTACATACTGGTTATTAGTTTTATGCATATATGAAAATTCATTGAAATATGACTTCAAATAACTTATGTTCTACAAAGGACACAAAATATTAATTATGAGGTTTTAGAAAACAATAACAGAAAAATACTGTTGTAATGCTTGTGTTACATAGCTTAAAAAGTACTTAGATGGAAACCTAA
>NW_007738591.1:23620-24989 GCF_000696425.1 Galeopterus variegatus | reverse complement strand
TTAGTTGCTTAAAACACCACCAATTGATTGTTTTTAAAGTTCTAGAAGTCAGAAATTTTAAATGGATACTATTGGGCTGAAATCAAGGTGGCAGCAGGGCTTCATTCTCTGCTGGAGGAGAAATTATCTCTGGCTCTAGGGGAAAGGCCATTTCCATGCCTTTTCCAGCTTCTAGAAACTGCCTGCATTTCTTGGCTCATGGCCTCTTCCTTCATCTTCAAAGCCAGAAGTGGAGCATCTTCCAATTTCTCTCTTACTCTGACCCTTCTGCCTCTCCCTTACAAGGACTCCTGTAATTACTTTGGGCCCACTCATTTTATCGAGAATAATCTTCCCAGTTCAAGATCCTTAACTTAATCACATTTACAAAGTCCCTTTGCCATGTAAACATATTCACAGGTTTCACAGATTTGGATGTGAACATATTCTTCCTACCACAGTGAATAAAAGATGTAAATCAAATATGGCAAAATATTGAAATTAAGAAAGCAAAAATGGATTTATGGGTGTTCATTATTTTTTCCAAATATTTGGAATATGTTATAATAAGTATTAGATAAATAAAAAATTGGATTCTGCTTAATGTTAGGAGACAATTCTTCCTGGATTTCTTACGCTCCTGCATAGTCTGGGCCTTCTGAGCAAAAGGCACTGTGTATTAGTTGTTTATAACAAAATACCTGTGATGGGGTAATTTGTAAGAAAACAAAATTTATTGCTTATGGCTTCAGAGGATGGGAAGTCCAAAGCTGAGGGAACACATCTGGTGAGGGTTTTTTTTTTGGTGGTGGCTTTACAGCAGCACAGGATATCACATTGCAAAAGATGGTAAAGCAGAGAGAGAGACTAACCTCCTCATTCTCTCTTTTTAAAGTCACCATAACCACTTTCATTACTCCAAGGATGGATCAATCCATTAATGAATGCAGTCCTCACAATCCAGTCACCTCTTCAAGGCCCATCTTTCAACTACCACAATAGGATTTCCCACCCTCTTAGTGCTGTCACAGTGGGGACTAAGCCTGCAACACATTAAACTTTTGGGGGGACACAATTCAATCCATAATATACTATAAGAATGTTGGCATAACAGGCAGACTTGAAAACTAGTACCCCTATTTGTTTTCCTGCTACACAATGAAAATAGGTAAGAATCCTCTTTCTGTTAAATTTTTCCACAGAGATTTTTTTTATCTCCCAGAATTATACACTTTTAACTGTGTGGACATTTGTATGTAGAAAAACATGTCCTAAATGGCCATTATTTAAGAATAAAACATGGTTACCACTGGAATAGGGAAAGTCCATAAATTGCATTTATTGTGATGCGTCCCCACTGCCTTCATGGCCTGGGCCCTGAGATGTGCAG
>NW_007738591.1:13873-22687 GCF_000696425.1 Galeopterus variegatus | reverse complement strand
AATCTGTGTCATAAAATCTTTAGACAAGTAGTTGATCTGGAAAGGCATCAAATAACTCAATCTCCCTTTTAAATGTATTTGTTAAGGCCACTTTAAAAATCTGAAGAAATTTTTCAAGCACTAGCAACATCATAATGAAACCTATCAGAATGATGTTAAACAGGTCAGAAAATTGCTGGAGGCCATGCAAGAAAAGCCAGTGTATGGAGCGTATAGTACTTTTACCCATGTTGTAAGTCTGATCCCACATGCAGCACTACGAAGAAAAGTAATATTCATGCATGTACAATCTGAGGCAAGATGTTTTTGTCACAATCAAAACTTGATAGGCATTCACCTATTTATACTGGTCAGAGGCCTTTTAAACGCATCCTGTGCAGTAAATCTTTCTGACAATCAACTCATTTAAAAATCCACCAACTCACACATACAGAAGAAAGACCTTTTGCATGTTGT
This sequence comes from Galeopterus variegatus, assembly GCF_000696425.1. Classification (NCBI taxonomy): domain Eukaryota; kingdom Metazoa; phylum Chordata; class Mammalia; order Dermoptera; family Cynocephalidae; genus Galeopterus; species Galeopterus variegatus. Next base: position 22,231 of record NW_007738591.1, on the reverse strand, counting down.
GTTTGTCAAAAGGGATTTAACATTCAAAGCAAACTTGTGAAGCATAAACAAATTCATACTAGGAATAAGGCTTTTCAGACTCCTTTATTAAAGGTGAAGAGTCCAGAATCATGACCCCTGCCTAATAAATTAAGTGCAAAGTATAATGGTCTTGAAAATGGTGAATTGGGTGAATCAGAAGAGAATAATCCACTTGATGCCCACTCTATTTATATGGTCTCTTTTCAGTGTCCAGAGTATGAAGAGTGTTTTGAATCAGAGCAGATTCTCAATGGACACAAGTGTTTTCCTGCCAGAGGTGGCAAAATTCCAAGCAAGCTCAAAAGAACATACAACTATAAAACCATTGATAGAAAAATCTTGGCCAAGCTTAAACATGCTGGGGGTAAAAAAAAAAAAAATCAGATAGCTTTCAATCTGAGAAAAAAGTATTTAAAAACAGTTTTTTGAAAAATTGTGATCTTCTTTCTGATGAGCAGAACTCTGAACAAACCCAGACAACATTTAGGTTCTTTTTGCAAACATGGAATCTACAAGACAATTGGCAATAAAAAGAAGAAAACATTGACTTTGCTATTTTCTTGGCAAAAGTGATAATTCAGAGCCAAAATATGAAAAAAAAAATTCAAAGGTATTTTCATGGCAGAAAACGTATTAACTATGGATAATTCCATGAATAATAAAAACTTAGCAATCTACAAAAATTCTATTTGTTGTTAATCACTTCAGATTTTTTTTAACAGACCATTACTTCCCAGAGTTTTCTATCTACCACTAAACTTTTGCTCCTCACCCAAAGGTAAAACCATCAGTGAGATTTCTGGTTTGTGATATAGTAGCTCAGTCAGTTCTTTCCCTAAACAGCTACTTAGAATTTAGAATTAATTTTAAAGTGTCTTAGACATTAGAAATTCTAAAACAAACCAAAAGAGATGGAGCTGTAGATAGGCTTCAGCAATCAATACATGTGAATAAATTATTATTTTTTTAACCCCAAACACGGCCAAGTTTACATAGCAATTACTCCATTTAGGTTAATATTAATTTTCAGTTCTCTGAGTGGATCAATATCTATATGTCTCTTATCTAATATATTTATCTATATCTGTTTCTAATAGCAGTATATCACTCTATCTCTTTTTTTAAATTATCATTACTTTTGTTTTGATGGTATGTATTTTGAAATGTCAAATAAAACGAGTGACATTTTAACTTTTTGAAAGAACTGAATTATAAAAATTTTCAACGTACATTTGTAACTATTTCTCACACTATCTCATTGTTCTACCTCTAATACGACTTGACTTATTCAAAACTCCATGACATTTCTCGTAAGGAATGGCAACAGTCTCTATCTGGTTTCCTTTCTTCATCTTAAATTCATCAATTTTATTACCCACCTAGCTTCCAGAAAGATCTCTCCTGAGAATCAAGTCTTATTATTTAATTTCTCCCCTAAAATAATTATAGACTCACAGGATAAAATTCAAAGTCTCTTCTCTGACACACAAACCTGGCACCTGTCCATATTCTGTCTTACTTATTTCCCTCCCTACTTTATTAACAATGAAATAGCTGCTACTAAATTTTCCTCATTGACTGTGTTTTCTTTTCTGTGCCCTTCTTTACGGTTGCTTGTATGACTGGACCACATTTCCTTATTTCTGTTTCTAGGAGGTATAGCCCAATCCATCTGTCATGCCTTTCTCCACTGCCACACACAAACAAATTATATGTCTCTGTCACTAGACTCTAAACTCTTTGAAGAAGAGAAAGTTAATTCTAACATGTATACGCACACATGCACACATATATAATTTATATAAAGGAAAAAAGCATTTATTAATAACATGTCTGGTCACCCAAATAGTAAGGGTTAAGACCAAGATCTGAACTCATAAATGACTCACCCAAAGCAAGTGATCATTCCCCATGCTGCATTCTCCATATAATGAACCAAAATTAAATGAGGTGAATATTAACAGATAAATTTTATTATCTATTTAAAACTATAAATTTCCTTTTCAAAAAATTTTCCCATTTAAAGTATCTTTATAATGAAATACTTCATACCATTTAAGGAGAAGCATTTTATTAAAATCATAAAACATGATGATGTACTTTATATTGATTTCAAATTGAATTCTTTAAATTAGTAGTTGCTTAATATCAGGCAGTATCTAAAACCACAGGAAAACCAATATGCTATTACTAAGGATCTTAAACATATCATATACAGTAAGAACACATTTTAAATAAAAGATTTCCAAAGAATAAAATGGCATATTTTTAGTATAGTATAACTTATATATTCTTATGTAAAAATTGGCCATTTATTTAGCAATTTAATATTCTATGTAAGCAAAGAATATTTTTTTTTCTGGAAAAATAAACCATTTATTTTGTTTTCATTTACATCTTATAAATGATTTTTTCACCTCCAAAATGATAATAAATGCCTTTTTTGTTAATACAACTTGTGCTTCCTCCTATTTGCCTGCATCAACCTCAATATCAGATGTTAACACTACAGTGAGAGATCATAAAGTGACTGAAATTTACTGCTTCATATATGTTCATGAATGAAGTAATCAGATTCACATATATGCAAATTTAAATCAGTGTAATTGTAACATTTTTTAAAAATGGAAATCAATTAAGTCCTCTTCTCACATTGTCAGGTTTTCTTCCATCTGTGCAAAAAATGAATTGGTGTCATAAATCTAGAGGCAGCCAAAAATACAAGCCCACATATAACATCCTACTTATGCAAATAGTGCATCTGCTGCTGTATGAGCAGGCCAGAGACTATTTCCAACTAGACTCGTACACCCACAATACTGTGAGGATTAAATCAATCAAAACCTCATTCTACTAGAAAAATAAAAAATCTTAATATATTCATGCGATATAATTATGTACAACCTGCTTATGAAGTTGTTTTAATTACCCAGCACATCTGAATGTCAACACATATTTTGATCTACCAATAGTCAATTGTCCACAAAAAAGAACATTCCCTCTGCATTTCTGTTAGTAGAATTTTTACATTTTCTGAAAATCTTTTACACATTAAATATATTAAGTTTTTTCTCTCCTAACTATATTAAAATCCTTCCATATTTAACTGCCAAAATTGTAAATTAAATCAGGGGTAATATATTCTTATATTTAAATATTTTATAGAATGAATTCATGTTTTTCTATATAAGAAAATCTCGGTTATAGATGCACCATGCTTTATTTTAAGTTTTGTTAATAATGTGATAAATAACGTCTAAGAGATAACTATGAATAATGTTTTGTTGTTTTAAAATTTATTTTACCTGTTATCAAAATGAGTCTCACAACCAATCTAAAAAGAAAATGAATCAACTTTTTTTTTTTTTTTTTTTACTGTGGGATAAAAGGGAAACAATCATTTAATAAATGATGCAGTCCAACCTCAAAACAAGCTTTTCTGAATTCAGAAGCAATGGCTTAAACTACATTGTGTGAAGCCACTGTTTGTTGTATATTCAGTGTCTGTAAATTTTCATGTGTACTTACTTAATAACAACAAACTGATAATGTCTACCAGTTAATAATGAGTAACAAATTGTTCATAGGAGAAACAGATTCTAGTGCTTATTTGGCCATAGACATTATTCAGTAACAAACCATGTTAATGATCACTAGGTTATATAATTTAAAATTCCCTTGATGCTGACTTTCTTTTAGAAATTGATTTATATTTTACCTATCCAGATATATAAGATTACCTACTTTGAATGCTCTTAACGTAACAGGGTAACACTTTTGCATTTGTAACTGTGACAAGAGATTCAATAGAAGATGCTATAAGGATAAGGCAGTGGAAGTAAATATACTTCAAAAAATATACAGGGTAAGGTGGAGTTTTCCTCTACACCCCAAACTAGGACATATTGCCATATATTGTCTCCAGCAGTTAAAATCACTTTTCTAAAATAAATTTCAACTAAATAGCAAATAAGTGCCAAACACTCTGAATATTTTCCTCAGGTTTATAATTTTTATGTTTTAATTTTATGTATGTATTTTTTATATAGATAATACTTTAAAGGGTTCAAAATTCAAAAATTACACAATGGAATACCATGGAAAATCCTGTTCCCACTTCTGTTTCCAAGACACCTCATTGCACCAAGAGGCAAAAATTTATATTAGTTTTTTTTTTAAATAGAGTTATGAAGATGATATAGATAATACTTTAAAGGGTTCAAAATTCAAAAATTACACAATGGAATACCATGGAAAAACCTGTTCCCACTTCTGTTTCCAAGACACCTCATTGCACCAAGAGGCAAAAATTTATATTAGTTTTTTTTTAAATAGAGTTATGAAGATGTATCATACATGTTCAAGCAAATGTACTTATTTTTCTTTCCTCCTTTTAATTGTACGAATTGAATAAAATAGTTCCAATATCGAGAATTCTTTTTAAAACTTGGCATTTATCTTATAGATCAATTGGCATAAGCATACAGGTATCAACACAGTCCTCATTCTGAGCAAATATAAGTTGCAGCAATTGGAGCAACATACAAGGAGCAGGTTTTGGGGGATACCAGGGCAGAGTTTAGTATTAAATGGCTGTTAATCGTTTAAATAGAGTCAAGCAGGGAGTTAAATATGAGTATGAGTTTAATGGAGAGATAATATTCCAGTTCATTCTCTCAAACAATTTGCAACTTATTAGGAGGAAATGGCATAATTGCTAAGTATAATTCAAGCAAAATGACATAAGTTTTTTAAGAATTTAAAATCTTTGGTATTTAAAAAAATGAAAGATTATTCTATCAAGAAAAATAAAGTCATCAAGATGAGGAAGAATTAAACATGTGCAATGTTAGGTCCTGATGAGTGAAGAAAACAGAGTAACTTCAGGCATTGTCATTTCAACAGAAAAGTATGTGGGCTGTTTTCAGGAATAGCATTTAATTAATCTGGTTTTCTGACTTGAGAGTGGCTATGATTTAGCAACCTTATTTTGGACTATTGTGAGTGGCTTATTTGAAGGGGCTGAGGTCAGTGGTAGGAACCTAGTGTGCAAGCTATTGCGAGAGGCAATGAGGCAAGTTCCCCAGCATGACGATCTATCTCCTCAGTGTGATTTGTGAGCACACTGTATAACTGTTCTTCAATCTTATCATGATACATTTGACATCATCAAGTATTAAGATATCAGGTTGGTCATGTGAGAGGTGATGATATTATAAAAACATTGGAAAGATATTCAATATTTAAAATAATATATTGTTAACATATTTTCAAAGAAACTTTAGGCCATCATTAAAAACAATGTTGAGTCATTGTAAGACTCTTTCTCTGGTAATAATGAATTAGGTACTTTAAACCATCTCTCCTTTTGAGGACAGCTATAACAGCTAGACAAAATACATATTTTCTAACACCTGCTTGAATGCAACAAAAGCTAGCATGTTTTGGAAGAATCACAGTGCAAAATCTAAGAGAATAAGAAAAAAGCTTGGTCACTGGGGTTACTTCTTCTCTCTTGGCATGTGCATATTTTGGAAAACACTGCCAGAGTATAAATAGTTGGGCAAGTTTCTGACAATCTTGGGGACTATGGTGATAAAAACTGAGACCAGAGCCTTCCAAGGAGATAGGTATGGTAAAATCTCCACTGTTTGTGTTTAGCACCACAGGGATGTACACTCTAGGAGAAGAGTAAGGCCTGATCAGAATTACAAGGCCTGATCAGAATTGAAGTTTTCAGGTTTTCACTAGTGCTCTACTAAAACAAAAGTAAGTCTTTCTTCTGTAAGAAAAGGTTCACATTACCCAAGAACTAAGATTATCTATAAACTTTGTTTATGGACAATGTTCAGTGTCCAAACTCTGGCACTTGAATAAGAAAAACAATATGATGCGTAATAACTTCGTATAGCATACATTATACGAAGTTATACGATTTTTTCCTTCCTACTTTCTCTCTCGCCTCCGACTTATGAGAGAGTGCATGTGGTATTTATCACTCTGTGCTTTGCTTATTTCACTCAACATGTTTCTCCAGACTCATCCATGTTGTTGCAAATGGGAGTATTTCATTCTTTTTTATGGCAGAGTAGTATTCCATCGTGTATATATACCACAGTTTCCTTATCCTATCATCCATCAATGGTTGGTTCCATGTCTTGGCTATTGTAAACAGAGCTAACAATGAACATTGGAGTGCAAGTATCCCTTTGACATAATGACTTCCATTCCTCTGGGTTTATACCCAGCGTGGCTGCTCTCCCAGTGCTGCACTCTCCCAAGCACGCCATGGGCTCAGCCCCTCAATGTAGTTTTAATTTGTATTTCCCTGAAGACTAGTGATGTTGAACATTTTTCATGTACCTGCTGATCATTTGTATGCCTTCCTTTGAAAAATGTCTATTCAGCTCCTTTGCCCATTTTTTAATTTGGTTATTTGTTTTTTCATTGTATAATTTTTTGAGCTCATTTCATATTATGGATATGGATCCTTTGTCTCATGCATAATTAGCAAAAATATTCTCCCACTCTGTGGGTTGTTGCTTCACTCTGTTGATTGTTTCCTTTGCTGTGCAGAGCTTTTTAGTTTGATATAGTCCTATTTGCTTATTTTTTCTTTTGCTGCTTGTGCTTTCAGGCTCATGTTCATAAAGTCTGTGCTCAGACCTAGTTCCTGAAGTATTTCGCCTATATTTTCCCTTAGCAATTTTACAGTTTCAGGTCTTACACTTAAGTCTTTAATCCATTTTGAGTTGATTTTAGTGTATGGTGAGAGATGCATATCTAGGGTCGCTCTTCTGCATATGGATATCCAGTTTTTCCAGCACCACTTGTTGAAGAGACAGTCTTCTCTACAATGTAGATTTTTGTTGCCTTTGTCCACTATTGGATGGCTCTAAGCCTTTGGGGGTAATTTCTGGGTTTGCAATTCTACTCCACTGGTCTGAAGGTTTATTTTTATACTAGTACCATACTGTTTGGTTACAATAGCTGTGTAGTATAATTTGTAGTCAGTTAGTGTTATGCCTCCAGCTTTTATTTATTTATTTAATTTTTTTGCTCAGGATTGCTTTGGCTATTTGGGGTCTTTTGTTGTTCCATACAAAAGGTAANGATAAAGAGGATTCTAACTACATTAGAGGCCTTGTTAATGAGAGCTAACTAACAATTTCCAGTAACATAAAATTTAAATCACCCCAACTTTTAAATTTGTAAATAATTAGTAAAGGAGGTAAAACTATTGCAGACCTTGGTGTTTTGAACCTTTAGGGGAGGTGTCATTAAAAGAACTAGCTAGGAGAAACGAGAAAGTATATTTTGGTGGTAGCTGTCAAATTTAATTCAGGTTATATTTAGTTTGAAGTATTGAGACATGAATCTGACCCTGGATTTGAAACTGATCTTTAATGGAAGTACCTGTTGATATTTAGATGCATTAGACTGAAGACTACAGCATCTTTTTTGCAATAAATTGAACTACTCACCCTTATTTTAAGGACTGAATTTCCCTGTTCTCTAGCCTCCAATTTGCCAGTTAATTTAATTCAGGAGAAAATTGGTGTCAGATATTTTAAACTCTAAAATGAACAAATTTTACTGCATGCTTACATGTCCTCTTAACTTTGAGTATAATGAAGTGCTATAATTACATATTTAATATTTAATAGATTTATACAGATATATTATTGAAAAAAGATTGTGTGAACTAAATGAGAAAATAGTCTAAAAATATTGTCTTGAAAATAGCTCTTCCTGTAATTTATTTTATTTTACTTTATGTTTCTATTTTATTCATGGAAGCTGTTTTCTCTTTTGGAAATCTTTTCCTCCTACTCTCCACCTTCTTCTCACCCTTCAGCTCAGCTAAAATAAAATTCCTCAGACAGCTCTCACAGAACAGTATAGAGTCATCTCCACTGTTACTTCCTTGCTTTATCAGAGTTGTCACTTTTTATAATTATATGTCTTGTTATATGGGAAAGGTTGATTTCCTGAGTTGCCACTAGATTGTAAACTCCATGAAGGCAGGGATTATATCTGTTTTGTTTACAAATGTTAAATCAAGACCTGATTTGGTATTTATTTATAATGGGAGTTTAATATACTGTTAAGTGAATGAATGCTGGCTGATAAGCCAGTGAAATACAAATCTAATGCCCTACTGGGTGATTTATTCATCACACATCTGTTGTAATACTTGAGTGTCTTATTTCAAAAAATATTAAGCATATGTGGTATATATGAACAACTGTATTAGTATAGTTTAATTCATATTTTTTAGCCCAATTTTATTTTTGATAAATAGATGAAGCTTCCAAAATCTGAACACTCCATTTA
>NW_007738591.1:10953-12969 GCF_000696425.1 Galeopterus variegatus | reverse complement strand
TTTAGCCCAATTTTATTTTTGATAAATAGATGAAGCTTCCAAAATCTGAACACTCCATTTAACCACTGCTCTTATTTAATGAAGTCACCTTCGTTTCCTTTTTAAATCTTCTTCCCTAGTAATTAATTTGCTACCTTTATATTTTACGCTGCTCTGAATTGTTCCCACTACATGGAGAAACAGAAGCGTTATTTGTAACTATTTGGATATTATATTAATTTGAACAATTTGAAGTGTGGTTTGCTCTTGGAGTCATTGGAGAGGCATAATATTATTAAAATCCAGATGGGAATACATTTTACATCCCTAAGAGGCACAAAATCATTTCTTAGTGAAAAAATTTTTTAAATAGTTTTGGTTCTCCTCTATAATTATCAAGTCAAATAATCTTGCTTTTTCCCCCTTACTTTGCAGGTGACAAATATATTGCTATCTAAAGTTCCATTTGAAAAATTTGGCAAAATATTGATCTTTCTGGCAAAATAAATTTCATTTATTAAACATATCTATAATTTCTAAATGGGAAATGGAAAGATTGCAATAGTATTGTTTAGAAATAGTAATGCATAGATATGTTTCTCAACAAATAAAATTACCTTTCTTATTTTACCTTGGTCATTTATTTTTTCATTTATATCAGATCTTTTAAAAAGGTATTAATGTTCAATAGCTCAGTAGAACCACGTTCACAATCTTCATTTTTACTGTGCATTTCTTTAGCGGCATACTAGGTGCTATACATGAGCAAAAAGCAAGTGTTCTAATTATGCTATCAAATGCAATTCTAGGATTAGCTTACTTCAAGTAGTGTGTTAATTTGGTTAATTCATAGAAATGTCTTTTTTTAACAAAATGAGTTATGTTGGAGAAAACATATTTTCTTAGAACATTATCATAGATGTCATAGACATGATCTAAGAAACATACAATTTCTTCAAAAAGGAAAAACAAAACAAAAATAATCTTAAACATACTACACACCAATAAAAAGGAATAAACTATTGTTTTACGCTACAGTTTGGATGAATCTCAAAGTAATTATGCTGAATGAAAAAAAGCCAGACCATAAGGAGTACATACTGCTTGAATTCATTTACATAAAAGTCTAGAAAATGCAAACTAATCTACGGTGATGATAAACACATAAGAGGTTGTCTAGGCAGGGGAGATCTGGGAGGGAGAGATGGATTTAAAGGGGCATTGCTGGNTCTGCCATAAAAAAGAATGAAATACTCCCATTTGCAACAACATGGATGAGTCTGGAGAAACATGTTGAGTGAAATAAGCAAAGCACAGAGTGATAAATACCACATGCACTCTCTCATAAGTCGGAGGCGAGAGAGAAAGTAGGAAGGAAAAAAGACCACAGTAGTATGTTGGTCTTGCAGAGGGAGAGAACATTCCTTGGGCCACAAAGTGGAGTGGGTGGAGGGGGGTAATAGGAGAGCGGGAGGGAGGTTGGGGATAATTGGGTGGGGGATACAGGGTACAAATGCAATTTGTGGTGATGGGTATGCTGCCAGTATGAATCTGGCCCCCACATCATGGGCATGAGGGGTGAAAATCAGCTTTGTATCTCATGAATATTCATAACCAATAAATAAATAATAAATAAGTAAATAATAAAAACCACCAGTTCAGCATTAAAAAATAAATAAATAGAATAGTATAAAATCATCAGCCACTTTCTTCACTGCAAAAAAATATTATATATATATATATGTGTATATATATATATATATAAATGGGCATTGGTAAATAATTCTTTTTCAGAGACCCTTTACCTTGAACCTCAATTCTTATTCATTGTCAGTTAAGCTCCTCCTTTGTAAATATTTTGTAAATATATATAATATTTTTTTGCAGTGAAGAAAGTGGCTGATGATTTTATACTATTTTATTCATTTATTTTTTAATGCTGAACTGGCGGTTTTTATTATTTACTTATTTATTATTTATTTATTTATTGGTTATGAATATTCATGAGATACAAAGCTGATTTTCACCCCTCATGCC
>NW_007738591.1:7948-9147 GCF_000696425.1 Galeopterus variegatus | reverse complement strand
TTTTTTTGCTCAGGATTGCTTTGGCTATTTGGGGTCTTTTGTTGTTCCATACAAAAGGTAAGATTGTTTCTTTCCATTTCTGTGAAGAATGTCATTGGTATTTTGATGGGGATTCCATTGAAGCTTTGGATCACTTTGGGTAGTATAGACATTTTCATAGTGTTATGTTCATTCTTCCAATCCAAGAGCATGGAATAACTTTCCATCTTTTTGTGTCTTTAATTTCTTTCAGAAGTGGTTTGTAGTTTTCGTTATAGAGGTCTTTCACCTTCTTGATTAAATTGACCCCAAGGTATCTTATTTTTTTCATGACATTTGTAAATGGGCTTATTTTCTTTACTCCTCTTTCTCTTAGGTCATTAATTAAGTATATAAATGCAACTGATTTGGGATCATTTACCTTGTATCCTGCAGTGTTACTGAAGTTATTAATCAGCTCTAGGAGTTTATTGATAAAGTGTTTAGGTTTTTCTATATATAGTATCATGTCATGTGCAGATAGAGAATGTTTGACTTCATCTTTTCCAATCTGGTTTCCCTTTATTTCTTTCTCTTGCCTGATTGCTCTGGCTAGTGCCTCCAGTACTATGCTAAACAGAAGTGGTGAGAGTGGACATCTTTGTCTCATTCCTGTTTTTAAGGGAAAGGCCCTTGGTTATTCCCCATTCAGAATGATACTGGTCATGGGCTTGTCATAAATGGATTTTATTGTGTTGAGATACTTTCCTTCTATACCTGATTTATTGAGAGTCTTTATTATGAAGGAATGTTGAATTTTGTCAAATGCTTTTTCAGCATCTATTAAGATAATCATATGGTCTCTGTCCTTGAGTTTGTTGATGTGATGTATCACCAACAAATGTTGGCAAAGGTGTGGAGAGAAGGGAACACTTCTACACTGTTAGTGGGACTGTAAATTAGTACAACTACTATGGAAAACAGTATGAAGTTTTCTCAAACAACTACAGATAGATCTTCCATATGATCCAGCAATCCCACTGCTGGGTATAAACCCAGAGGAATGGAAATCATCATGTAGAGGGGATACCTGCACTCCAATGTTCATTGTAGCTCTGTTTACAATAGCCAAGACAAGGAACCAACCGAAATGTCCATTGACGGATGATTGGATAAGGATACTGTGGTATATGTACACCATGGAATACTACTCTGCCATAAAAAAGAATGAAATACTTCCA
>NW_007738591.1:5951-7157 GCF_000696425.1 Galeopterus variegatus | reverse complement strand
AGGAACCAACCGAAATGTCCATTGACGGATGATTGGATAAGGATACTGTGGTATATGTACACCATGGAATACTACTCTGCCATAAAAAAGAATGAAATACTTCCATTTGAAACAACATTGAGAAGTATGGAGAAATTTATGTTGAGTGAAGTAAGCAAAGTACAGAGGGATAAATACCACATGTACTTACTCATATGTGGGAGCTAAGAGAAAGAAGGAAGGAAAGAAAGACCACAGCGGTGCATTGGTTTTGCAGAGGGAGAGAACATTCCTTGGGCTACAATGTGGAGTGGAGGGAAGGGGGAGGGAGGTTGCAGCTAATTGGGTGGGGGACACGTGGTACAAATGCAATTTGTGGTGATGGGTATGTTGCCAGTATGAATCTGGTCCCCACATCATGGGCATGAGGGGTGACAAGCAGCTTTGTATCTCATGAATATTCATAACCCATAAAAAAAGTATATATCTATTTCTAATTTGAAATGGCCGAATGAAGGAAATGGAAACCAGGAGAGCAGGAAGGCACTAAGGGCTACTAACTGACCTGAATATTTGGTCAAACTCTATAACACAATGACTTAATAACCAAGGATCCAATCGAATAAAGGAAATGCAATGGAACTGGCTAGGTTGATAAACTTTAAGCAAAACTTTTAAGTTTTTTTTCAATATAAATGTAAATGACTAGTTCCCTTGAGCTAGTAAAATAGTTAAAATTGTTTGACTAAACTTATTGCAGCAATCTGAAAAACAGTACAAGATAGTGCAAATCTTTCTGTAGCTCTATCTTTAATAGATTTAAGGTTTGGCAATAAATCAAACTTAATTGCTTAATCTGGATCTTTACTAAAAAATGTGTTAGTGTGTGGTGGTCTTGTGTCATCTCTCTTTTTTTTTTTTCAGGCACAGTACTTCGAAGTCTCCTAAAATATATGTCTAGCTTTATGACTCCATTCGAAGGTTCCTTGTCTACTTTGGTTTAATTAAGAATATTTTTGTATTTTGTAGGTACTAAAAGTGAATGTTAAGGATGATGATGGGCCGGTGAAATGCAGTTTCCTAAGAGATCTTTGGCCAGTATCTGCAGGACCTTTCACAGACACCAGGTAGTGAGGAGTGAGGCACTACAAATAAAAGATAAACTGCCGGATTTCTCAACAGAAATGATCTAAATGTGGATTTTCCAGTGAACAGTATGAGTAAGCC
>NW_007738591.1:4214-5772 GCF_000696425.1 Galeopterus variegatus | reverse complement strand
GGACCTTTCACAGACACCAGGTAGTGAGGAGTGAGGCACTACAAATAAAAGATAAACTGCCGGATTTCTCAACAGAAATGATCTAAATGTGGATTTTCCAGTGAACAGTATGAGTAAGCCCTTCCCTCGAGCCAAAATAATTCTGTGTTGCTTTCATATTTCTTGCTGAATATATAACTGACATTTGTGACAAGCCAATGTTTGTTACACAAAATCTTCAATGTTATTGTTCCGTATTTATATGATTAATGTCAGACAGCAAGAGTCAGAAGACAATTTTATAGTCCATTTTGTCACAAAAGCATTCACTTGAAAGCACTTTTACTTTCTTAAACAAAAATGACAAGTCTTTCTCGTCAAAAGATTGACAGAAACAAAAATGGAAGGTTTACCCAGATCCGATAGTATTTGCAATGCCCATGTTTTCTGAATTGTACTTTCTGCTATGCCTCTGAGTGAAGTTCTCCACATTTTTGTCTGTAGGGTCATGCAGTCCCATTATTCCAGCAAAACCGAACATAAATTGACTGACTTTCAAAGAGTAGTACGTGAATAATGGGTGAATAATGAGTTTGCATTCTGTATGTAAAATACGTATTTATGCCATTCCCTGTAATAAGGAGAAAATTTGGGAATTTTTATAAATTATTTTCCTCGTATGATATGTCTAAATGATGCCTGACTTAAGGAGTTTGCCTGAACTCTTATATTGTTCCTATTTTACTTTGATTGAATGAAAAATTTATTTAGCACAACCAGAACGTACCTTAGACGTACCCTATACAGAGAGTAAATAGTCCCATTCAGAAGTCAGATATCATTAACCAATTGATTTGAAGTTAGAGTTTACTGTTGTAATGATTCAGAAAATTTAATCTAAATGCATGGGGAAAAACTGATTATTGTCTCCAAAGAGAAATGATCTTAAGTATCCTCTTAGCTATGTCACCTCCAGCATTTTAACATCTCTAAGCCTCAGTTTCTTCATCACTAATGTGGAAATAATAACAATTATCTCAAATATTTTTTTAAGAATTAAAATAACTAGTTCAGAGAAAATGATACCATATTGCCTGGTACATATAGTTTTTGAATTAAGTGTAAATTTAGCTGTTATCGCAGCTTTAGATTCAAATACTTCTTGCCTGTTTCCTTGGTTTCTACTTAGTGTTGTAAGTTTTGGTGAGCTCAGAAGAGATATTTTTTTAATAAAATTTTTTTCCCTGTGACTTCATAAAATAGAGATCATGATAATTCTTTCTTTTTTCTTTCCTGTTCATACATTTATCAACAGACTCATTCATTGAATAAATATGTATTTAGTATCTAATTCCCCACACTAGCACTTCATGCTTTGAAACTCCATTATGATTTTAATTTAATTGCTTTTGTGTTCTTACCCAAAGGTAAAGTAAGTGCTGATCATGCCGATGTTCAGATACCTGAATATAAGATATAATATAAGTTACTTTTATGTTTCATTTTAAACAAAATTGCATTTTTATATGTGTCTCAATTTTTTGGTACATTCCCTTATTGTGAAAATTGAGGACTAATC
>NW_007738591.1:2438-2915 GCF_000696425.1 Galeopterus variegatus | reverse complement strand
ATTTAATTCAGTGCTTTTAATAGTTTTTGTTTTTATTTTTTTAAGAAATAAATGAAAATGAATATTAAAGAACTATCAATGTCTGTTCTGAGAAACAAAATAAAACCTGCATTTTCAGAAGATAATAAATGTCAGATTGTTGGATAAAGAGTGAAGCTTTAGAATAGGAAAAGGAAAAAGTGAAGGAAAAGGTGAAGCAAACCTAAATAGTGATTTCAGAGTAGCAATGGAAAAAAAAAGTCTGTGAGAAAATTATTAATGAATAATTTAAAGGGTATGTTTATTAGATTTTGTGGCTATATGACTATAATGAAAATAGTTGTCATTCCAATATAAAACATGGAAATTAATACTTTATTCCTTGAGACATAATTAGTAAAATAGAAACATGTCTGTGATAACACTTTGGCAGAACTTTATTTTAGCCTTGTATATATAATATTTTAATTAATAAATTTTGATTTAATTTTGTATTTT
>NW_007738591.1:0-678 GCF_000696425.1 Galeopterus variegatus | reverse complement strand
AATGCAACAAAAGCTAGCATGTTTTGGAAGAATCACAGTGCAAAATCTAAGAGAATAAGAAGAAAGCTTGGTCTCTGGGGTTACTTCTTCTCTCTTGGCATGTGCATATTTTGGAAAACACTGCCAGAGTATAAATAGTTGAGCAAGCTTTTGACAATCTTGGGGACTATGGTGATAAAACCTGAGACCAGAGCCTTCCAAGGAGATAGGTATGGTAAAATCTCCACTGTTTGTGTTTAGCACCACAGGGATGTACACTCTAGGAGAAGAGTAAGGCCTGATCAGAATTACAAGGCCTGATCAGAATTGAAGTTTTCAGGTTTTCACTAGTGCTCTACTAAAACAAAAGTAAGTCTTTCTTCTGTAAGAAAAGGTTCACCTTACCCAAGAACTAAGATTATCTATAAACTTTGTTTATGGACAATGTTCAGTGTCCAAACTCTGGCACGTGAATAAGAAAAACAATATGATGGAAAATATAAGCCACAGATAATTAGGCCATTGAAATAAGAGACACACACATTAAAATGACTCTGCTTCAAATATTTAAAGAGATAAAAAAAATCTAATGGTATATATGATAAAGAATGAAATGAAAATTTCATAAATGAAAATTTGAAAACTAACATAATGTCAATATAGGAATTTACAGTAGAATGTGCCAACTTAAAAAGTAAA
>NW_007738590.1:42620-42877 GCF_000696425.1 Galeopterus variegatus | reverse complement strand
GTTCTCACTCATTGGTGGGAGCTAAAAAAACAAACAAACTAATTCACCCACATACACACACAAAAAAAACCCCGGGGGGGTGGAGAAGAAGATATAACAACTATACTTCTATGAAGTTGTTACAATATGCAAACAGATAGGACATTCTTGGGGGGGAGGGGAGAGAGGGAGGAGGGAGGTAGGTGTCGGTAATGTTCCATAATAATCATATACAGGGTATATTGACAAAATAAAAATTTAACGAAAAAAAAAAAAAA
>NW_007738590.1:32917-40930 GCF_000696425.1 Galeopterus variegatus | reverse complement strand
AAATCAAAATTTGATAAAAACTGTAAGCCCACAAAGAAGCTCAATGAACCCCAAAGTACAAGAAAAAAATGAAGAAAATTACACTAAGGTACATTATAATCAAACTGCTCAAAACCAGTGACAAAGACAAAATCTTAAAAGCAGTCAGAGAAAAAAAGAGAAGACATGTTAGATAACACAGGAACAGAGGTAAGCATAGAGCAAATTTTCCATCATACAAGCTCCACAGATGACTTTCCAAGAATAATGTGGGGCTGGCTGATTAGCTAAGTTGGTTAGAGCACAGCCTTGTAAAACCAGGGCTATGGGTTCAGATCCCCACACTGGCCAGTTGCCAAAAAAACAAAAAGGAAAAAAAAAAAGAAAAATGGGTAACTTTACAAGGAAAATAATATAAAACACATAAGGGAACAAAGCACCATGAGTTGAAACACACTGAAGTCAGAAAATAATGAAATTAATAGACATAGAATATAGAAATAACTATGTGTAACTTGTTAAAAACTTAAAGTACCTTGACAATATGGTAAGGGGATAAGCGTATTTGGAAAATAAGACAATAGAACTTCTATAAGTGAAAATGTTTATAATGAAACTCATAAGCATATTAGACATAAGCTGGAGATCAAATTAGTGAACTGAAAGACAAATGTAAAGAAATTATCTAAAATGCAGCTCAGAGAAAGAAAGAAAGAAAATGTCAAAAAGAAGTGATGTGGGGCCGGCCCGGTGGCGCACTGCTACATTGCGCCGCTTGGGAGCGCGGTGGCGCTCTCGCCGAGGGTTCAGATCCCACATACAGACCGGTTCCCGCTCACTGGCTGAGCAAGGTGGGGGCACAACACCGAAGGGTTGCGATCCCGTTGCCGGTCCCGGTCCGGTACGGGCGCGACACTGAGGGTTGCGATCCGTTGCCGGACATGAAAAAAGACAAAAAAAAAGGAAAAAAAAAAGAAGTGATGTGGAAGACAGAGTGTGGCATAACATGTTTAACTGGTTTCAAAAGGAGATAATAGAGGAGATGGGAAAGAGGAATATATTAAGGGACAGCTGGCTAGAATTTTCCAAGAGATGTTTGTTGAAAGACATCAATCTTCAAATTAAGGAAGCTCATCAAATCCCAAGCAGTTTATAAAAATGAAACCAGTGCCAAACTCCAAAGAAAAAACAGGGCTTAAACACATTCAGAAAGGAAGCAAATGATCCCAAGAGGATTCTTTTTTTTTTTTTTGTCCTTTTTTTTTTTTTTTTTGAGACAGGCCACACACTGGCCATCCCTATATGCGATCCGAACACGCGCCAGGAGTGCTGCTGCACTGCCAGCGCTGCACTCTCCCGAGTGCACCACGGGCTCGGCCCCCAATTGGATTCTTGACATACAGAAAGGAATGGTAAGAAACAATATGTGAGGGTACTTCAAACAATTCATGGAAAGATTTGTATTATCTTTTTTTTTTTTTAACTTTAACCTGCAGGATTTGTCATCATTAATTCTATTTTTCAATGAGCTTTCTGAAGTACCCTTGTAAATATGTGGATAAATTTAACAAAAAGTGAATATATAAAAAATGATAATAATGGCTAACTTGTTGAACAGCCTAAGGTAGAAATGCAGAACTGCAAAGTAAGAAAATATAAGATAGGTAAGAGGTGATTAGTGTCAAAATGCTTAACAGTCTTGTAATAATAACAACTAGATAACTGCAGAAAGGACATAGACTGCATAATTTCCAAACCAGTAGAGGAAAAATATACATCCAAAAAAAAAAAACAATGAAAAGAAGACAAAAATTAAGGAGGAAAAAAAAAAAAACAGATAAAATGGGACTAATCAAAAAAACAAAATGTAAAAGCAACAATATCGGGCCAGCCCATCACTCACTTGGGACAGTGTGGTGCTGATAACACCAAGGCTACAGGTTCAGATCCCTATATAGGGATGGCCGTTTAGCTCACTTCAGAGATCGTGGTGCTGACAACACCAAGTCAAGGGTTAAGATCCCTTTATCAGTCATCTTCTTTTATAAAGCAACAATATTATTCAGTTGGTAAAATGAATTACAGCTATATATATAGATAAATATAAATAAATCTGAAAATCATAACATTATATAGCAAAAGAAATCACAGAAGAATAATACACATGGTTCTTTTATATAAAGCTAAAAAAAGCAAATAACATTTTTTTGAGATATATAAAAAGAATTAAAAAAAGAAAGAAGATAATTACTGTGGAAGGCAGGGGGCTCTGATTGTAATCTACGTACTGGGAGCTTCTGAGATTCTCACAATGCTCTTTTCTTAAGCTGAGTCATGGGTACAAGAGTATTTGTTTTAATTTTATTGTTCCTCACACACTCCATATGGCCTTTTGTACATATTACACATTAAAAAATTGAAAGCACATAAGAGTGTATATAGTACACTTCCATTTTTGTAATACACACTTTGGTTCATGTATAGAAAATTACTTCTTAGACAGATACAAAGGAAACTGTTAATAGGAGAAACAGTTACTTTTAATTGCATACCTTCTTTTGTACTTTTTCACCATGTTCATATTCATACTCACAGTAATATAAAACAAACACCTACACATTACTTTATTCTCCTTTAATGTAATTGCTTATATTTTAATATTACATTGCTATAAAGCATCTAATTGTTAAATCCACACAGATAATATAATATGGGTCAAATAATATCCTCTGAGAAATTACATATAGTAATTTTTTACTATAGTTTCTCTGACACCTCTTAGCAAAGAGTGGAAAGAGCTAGAGGCTGGCCACTTAACACAACTGCTGATTAAAATATGTCAAATCTACAATGCATTACTGTGCTACATAAGGACCACACTATGATTCTATTCTAGATTAACAATTTTTCAGGGTCAATATTACAAAATATCTGTATCACACATACAGAAGTTGTCCTCTAATTTGAAACAGATTTCCTTTTTGTTGTGTCCATGCCTTTTTCACAACAATTCATTATGTTTATTCAAATAAAGGATTGAGATCTTCCTATACGTTAGTCATTGAAGGAAGAAATAAAAAAGTAAGATACACATTCCTTGCCCTTCAGGAGCCGCCAGTTAAAGTAGAGAGGAGGAAAGTAAATAGGAAACAACTGTGAAAAAGAACATGGAAGAATAGTAATAAAGGTTAATGTCTTATAAGAATATATAGAAAAGAAATGTTATAAGACTATATAGAAAGGAGAAGAACTTGAGCTTTAGAACTGTGGCTAACTAAGAAAATATTTAATGAGAAGAACTATTGAGTCAGGCTCTACAAAATGTATGATTAGACATAAAATGGAAATTATAATTCATGTGATTTTTTACTATATAATTTATAGTACAACATGCAATGCAACTTTACAGATGACTATATAGTGTAAGCTAAATAGTGCTTCACTGGCAATAACTTTATAAAATAAGTAAAACAAATCCAATTTCAGGCATATAGTAAAACTTAAACTTCTTTTGGTTTGTTTATAATTCTCAGATGAAAAAAAACTACAAAATAGATATTCCATCTACACACAGATATTATACAATACTGAGACATGTAAATAGCAATTTAACTTAGTGGTCAATGGCTCAATTTCGCCATTGGTGAAGCAAACCTGAATGTGTGCCCGGTTCTGATGCTTACTAACTTTTCTGATCTTGGAAAGTACTTAATCTTTCTAAGTCTCAGTTACCTCATCTGTAAAATGGGGATAATAAAAAATGTGTTAAATAGGAAAGAGTAAATGAGTTAATATATAAAAAATTATGTGGTGCCTTGCCCAAAATACTATGTAATATTATTATATTCTTCCCATTTAGTGATCATCGCAAATTTTAAAGAGTTCATTTTTCCATATGTACTCGAAAATATTCACCTGAATATATGCAAAGATCAGTTTCTTCTAGTCCTATTTCTTTAATTCTTTGATTTTGAATTAAATAGACTTTAAGTAGAAACTTATTCTTCAGTGCTGACAGCTACTATAGTATTAATCTTAAATATTTTTAAATATAGTTCCCTAGTTAACTACTTAAAATTATATTCATGCATTCCCAACTGCAGCATTATATCCAGGTACACAATAGAAAAGAAAATATATCCTTAAATTACACAGATTCTAGCTGAATTCGGAACTATAGATTAGAAAACCATGTTATTAAAAACACTTATATCAGAAAGCTAATATAAAGTCAAAGAAAAAAATGGAAAACAAACTATCTTCCTTTGTTAGAGTTCAGTGTGTTCGGTAAGATAGTCAGTGGATACAAAAGGTATTGAATATGAATAACTCCTATGTTTTAGACTTAGATTCACAAAGAGTATGTCTAGAACATTTTCCACAAGCTGTTCAATGTAAAAGAGCAATAATGATGATTTTTACTACATATTAACTGAAAATTTCAAAGAGAATATTCAGCTTTAAAAAATATCTCAGTCATAAAGAGGGGTATTTGGGATAATTTATATGGGAGCCCTCTGAAAAATGTAAGAAGCACAATACAAATTCAAGTGGAATATTGAACAATAAATCTTAGGTTTACAGCATTATAAGGACAATGAAAAGAACATAAAAATATTCTATTACAGTAAAAAACATATAGGTTTTATACAGGAAGGCCTATTCAAAGAAAGACATCAAGTTGCAAACACCCTCTCTTATAACTAATTAACATAAAAATCTCTAAATAGCATACTTACAGAGCAATCAAGAAATTTATCCTGGTATGCCCATTTATAGCAAATTTAGCCCTCTTGAAATAAACAAAGATCATAGCCAAAAGATACTATAAGGAAAAAGTTAAAAAGGAATATTAATGCTGTGCTTTCATAAATAAAACTGCTTTAAACTAGTTAACTTAAAAAATTTCAGATGAACAATAAAACAATAAAGCACTATTTATCCTTATTATAGAATTACCTATTTGAGTACTTATTTTTTTAGTTTCCTGTAATCCATATGAACAGTGACAAATAGTTACTTGATCATTTATCACAAGTAACTAGAATGGACTCCTAAAATTTATTATAGCCGATAATTTTTGAAAACCCCATTTTTTTCCTAACTTAAATTTTGAACCTATAGAGAACAGTAAATAACCATACATCTTTCATGTAGATTCACCAATTGTTAATATTTTGATACATTTGCTTCATATCTCTATTTGTGTGTTATGTGTATACATAATTTTTTTCTGAATCCTTTAAGTTGCAGTCATTCACACTCACTTTTAAAAATAACCTTTAAGGGGCCAGTCACATTAAATCGAATTTGATCATATTAAAATTCGAAACTTCTAGAGGCTGGGCCGTGGCTCACTCGGGAGAGTGTGGTGCTAATAACACCAAGGCCACGGGTTCGGATCCCATAGGGATGGCCGGTTAGCTGAATGCGGGAGCATGGTGTTGACAACACCAGATCAAGGGTTAAGATCCCCTTACCAGTCATCTTCTAATTTTTTTTTTTTAAAAGCTTTAAAAATAACTTCTAAATGACTTCAGGCATTAGAATAATAAGGCTCAATTTTCGGGGGAAAAACATTTTAAATGTATTGATATATACATATATGTCTTACATATGTCTAGCTTGATATTAGAACATATGCCAGGTTGTGAATGTTCAAATTAGAAAAAAGTTGTAATAATAATGTATTAGAATCTCTCTCATAAGATACTTATTCATCCTATCATCATAGGACTGGCCATAAACATGATTCCAAGATTTCACAGTAATCTCCAGTAAAGGACTCTTGAAATAGTGCTGTTACAGAACTTCTGGTTAGTTATTTTTCAAACACTTCCCCCTGCTGTCCAACAACTTTGATGTACTTACAACTGTAAAGTTTAAAACTTCACAATGCCACATAAATTGGACATTTGCTATTAAAGCATTAGTGTTATTTTTTATTAAAGTGTTAGTAACATTTTGATTATGTTTTAAAAGATCTTTTTTCTTTTAGAAATACATCATGATATATTTATGGATAAAATGTTAGGCTGTCCAGGATCTGATCAAAATAATTCAGTCTTTGAGGAGAGAGATTAGAAGAAACAACAATAGCCAGGAGTTGATGATCACTGTAGCTAGACGAGGCACATGGATGTTCTTTGTTCTATTCTACTTTAAGTTGCGTGTGTTTGAAGAAATTTCCAAAAAAAAAAAGATTAAAAAAAAAAAAAAAAAAAAACCTCTTATTTTATCTTTGTCATTTTAGGATAAAAGCTCACATCAATACTAACGAGTATTTATTTATCTTGTCTTTTTTCAAACATTTGATTGGCGGCTATTTAATCGGTAGCTAAGCTCCCTTTTCTATTGGTTGCTACACTATTTAAGTGTGATGTGAACTTATGCTGAATTTTCTAATATGAAAGCCTGGTCCAAAATGGCATTTATAAAGCTGAAATTGTAACTATTCAGCTAAATCTAAAGAGCACAGAAAATATCACTTTCCTCGTATGTTAGACATTTTTTTACAAAACACTGATTCCTAAATAAATAACATGTTAAGCCATTTTACACTTTACCCTAAAGATTATTGGGATTTGTTTTGTATGAATTACTTACAAAATATTAAAATGTACCACAAACTGCCTTAGAGTCCTGAATTGTCAGAATACTTTTTCTCCACAGCCTCGTAAAAGGTAATAATTCTGATGAAAATGTATACAGTCTATACAATTCTTGTTTTCAATCAAACAGATATGGACTACAGTCACTTAAATCTAATCAG
Organism: Galeopterus variegatus; assembly: GCF_000696425.1. Taxonomy (NCBI): domain Eukaryota; kingdom Metazoa; phylum Chordata; class Mammalia; order Dermoptera; family Cynocephalidae; genus Galeopterus; species Galeopterus variegatus. The sequence goes on along the minus strand of NW_007738590.1, from coordinate 34,179 downwards.
GAATATTCTACAATTCCTCAAGTATAGATGAATCTATGCTGCTTGCTGATTCCAAAAACTAATGTGTAAGAATTCTGCTTTGAAGGAGCAATGCAGGCTCTTTTCCTAACCTTAATTAGATAGAAAATTCTTACAAGGTCTCATTTAAATTTCTGATGAACTAAACATAATAATGCTGGTTAATTATTATATCGTTACCAAATTTTCCTTGTCTGCAATTTTACAGCAGCAGCCCATCCACAACAATCTTGAATTAAATCGTCATCTACAACAAAAAATGCCTATGACTTGTCTTTTAAAAATAGAACGTTTCCTATTGAAGAATTAATTTCTATACCTGGAGATTGTAAATGTTTAGAAATCAAACAAAAATGGCTGGAGAAACTTCTCTTGGTTGACCAACATTCCCGATTTGCTTCATTTTAGCAGTGAAAATCCTGGAAAACCCTGTCACACTGGGTGAGTTAGCTCACCTGAATCTTTATGTAGTATTTTACTACAGGTCAAACAAAACCATGCTATGGACCTGAATTGCCCAGAATTTACATTTGACAATTGGATTTAAGTACTCTCTTCAAGCTAGGTGAGTCTGAATTTTTAATCCATGAGCAAGCAAAACAAACAAAAACCCGACATTAAACAAAACAAAACAAAACAAAAAAACCACTAAATAAAACAAAACAAATTTGATTGCAGATGGGAAATCTGACACAGAAAATAACAGCATCCTCTTTGTTCATTATGAAAATGATAAAATACATGTTTACATTCTAATTTTTAAGGACTTTATAATTACTGCTAGTAGAATATTTTAAACCTACCATATAATTTTAAGAAAGCAGTCATTTCCTGAAACTGTATAAGTAAACAAGGTCCTTACAGGTGTGAAGATTTGCTGTTATTATGTGCATTTTTTTCAGATGCTTGCCAACTATCTTTAAAAACATGACGCTTTAGATTAACGAGTTTTTTTAGGCTGATGTGATCTATTTGATCCTGATTTTACATGAACAGTGACAGTAGGTTGCGTCTCACAACACATCTGACTGTGCCTCATTTTGTTTTCCCAAGATTCCTGTAAAAATAAAACACAAAATTATTTTTCACACTCATTAATTTTATAAAAACAGCTAATTGGATGATACTACCAGATGGAATCATTTGAAATATTACTGCTATTAAAATGTTATTTGTGACAATGACTCACTTTAGAAATTGCTTTCAGAATTCAGTGCTGGGAAAATCTATGCTTCCTACAGATA
>NW_007738590.1:29726-32538 GCF_000696425.1 Galeopterus variegatus | reverse complement strand
TAAAATCTGAAACAAAGTTAATACATCAATATTTACAATATACATAATCATTACCTTGTTTGGTGGTAATCAGTTCACTTAATTACTATACTTAGTATTACTTTTATTATCAAAGTATTTCTGGGGTAATGGGAAATGAAGGTATGAACAGCCCAATCAGGAAAACTACTCTAAGACCCTAATGAGAACCTCTGAATCCATAACTCACAGTGACCCAGGCAGACATGCCTCCCTTGGTGTTCAAGGAGTCAGGTACAGATTCTTCTTCCTGACCCTCAGAAACTTCCCTGCTAAAGGAAGGAATGGAAAATAAGATTGGATGTAGTGAGGCAAGAGCAGCACTGTCCAATATAATGAGAGCCACCTATGGAATTTTATATTTTTAGGGCCACATTAAAAATACAAAAAGGTAAAATTAATTTTGACATTTATTTTATGGAACCCAATATATCCAAAATATTTTAACATGTAATCAATATAAAAATTAATAACATATTTTACATTCTAAGTCACTGAAATCTGGTTTGTATTTTACGTTTACAGCATATCTCAATTCTGATGCTAATTTTTCAACAAAGTAAAATGTAGTCCTATCAAAAAAATGATGTACTGTGTAAGGGAAAAATATTTTATATTCCTCCAGTTTTTTATTTAAAGTAAAAATTAAATGCTTCAGTTGTACCAGCCACATTTCCGGTGTTTAATAACTATACGTGGGTAGTCACTAGCATGTTAGAAAGTATAGGGCTACACTATGAAGAACTAGGCAGAGGGAATTTTATTCAATCAGTCGTACAGTTGCTTCTTTTCCCTGCTCTCCCTGACATCTTTCGTCCTATATCCTAAGGTCCAAATTGAAGGCAATTATGGAGTTTGGGGGGGTGGGCTACAAACTCTATAGGAAGAGGAATAGGCGATAAATTGAGCCTGGAGACTTGTGCAAGAACTTTCTGCTTTGCTACCCACCTCATCTGGGAGACAGCTGGATGTCTCATCTGCATCTTTTTTTTTTTTTTCAAAGTAAGAGCAGCCTTACATCTAGATGCAATAAACTAAACAGTCAGGCTTCTCAAATTGGGGTATAGGGGATAGGCTCAGGGATGAGACATACCAGAATACAGAATAAGTGTAGCACATCTTCCAGGAGGTCAGTTTTACTCAAAGGTAAGTAACTTAAACAGTGTTTTTATGTTAAAACAATCAAGGATATTCAGTACCACAAATTAGAATGCATAGTTTCTATTAATCATAAGATAAAATGTCATTTCCACAGGAGACATCTTTACACTATTCCACTAGACCTTTATTTATTTTTTGGAATACTTCATATAAAATTTGAAAAAATTGAAAGAGAAGAAATGTCTAAAATTCCCCACGTAGAGATTCATTGAAGTTAATAAGCAAATACTGGCAGTAAAATCGTGGATAAGTAGCTTAAATGGAGATGTTGTTAGTGCTACAGTGTTGGTCAAATTCCACCTGGAGGTAGCTTTTAGTTTTGCTCTTAGTTTATTTAGATATATCAAGAGAACAAGAGTTCTGATGGCAAGCATGAGGAAAAGAATGAAAGGCAAATTAAAATATGCGCCATCTTAGTAAGGGCAAGAGACGAGGAAAGAGGAAGAACTATGCTCACATATGGTAAAGTCCTTTAGTGAATTTTTACATGGACTCTACTAACACTGAAAAATATCATTCCAGAATTGGTACATTCATACTTGAATAGAATGTCGAGGATTTGGGGTTTTTTTTTTTTTTTGTTTGTTTGTTTGTTTGTTTGTTTGTTTGTTTTGGAAATACATCACATAAATTTCACAGGCATCTGAAATAATTTCTTCACTCTGGGAAAAATATAAAGGGTGGTGGTTCACATAATAATACAATAGGAAAGGCAGTAGTGTGGGGATTCATCTGTCTATATGAAAAACCTAATAGCAATGCCCTTAGGCAATTCAGTCGGAGCAGGCAGGTAAGCCTTAACTTAAAATTGCAGTTGCACACTGAGCACTTAATATATGCCAGACGCTGCGCTAAATTTTATACATGTATTATCTCATCTACTTCTCAAAACATCTGTATAAGGTGGGTTATAGAGTGTCTTACTTTGTAAGTCAGAAATTTGAGGTTTAGAGAAGTTAAGACATTTTCCCATAATCACATAAGTTGTAAGTGATAAAACTAGGACTTGAATCCAGGACTGCCTAACACCAAAGTCCCAGATTCTTTAACCACTAAAGCACTGTTTTAAATATTAAATAAAGTCATGTATAAAACATTTGACACATAGTACGCACTCCAATATTACTTACTGTCACCTTGCCAGGAAAACATAAACCTAGCTACGAGGCTACTCTTTATATAGATTTAATTCTAGCATTAGTGGTGTAAATGTGTACAATAAGTGGTGACTCAATGGTTAACTAACCCATTACTGAGGGGAAAAAAGATGGGCTCATCACCTTTTTTGCTAAAATAACACAGCTTTTAAAACAGAATCCTTCAGATCCTCTCACCATCCAGCTGTCCCCCCACCCCCCAAAAAAAGAATGCTTATTGAAATGACTACAGCATTTTTCTCTATCTAATAAGCAAGATCTAATTATTGAAAAACAATATAGTAAGTGTAGGACAGATATTCTGGCAAAATTGCTGAAAGATTTCCTCCACAATTTTGATGTTTTAAAGATCTTTTCTAATTTAAATAATCATCTAATGATTATAGAACACTTTTGACCTTAGCCAAGTGCTAGGTGCTATGGTGTTTTTTTTTTTTTTTTTTTTTTTTTTTTAATTTTTTTTTTTTTTTTTTTTT
>NW_007738590.1:17302-29455 GCF_000696425.1 Galeopterus variegatus | reverse complement strand
TTTTTTTTTTTTTTTTTTTTTTTTTTTTATTTATTTTTTTTTAAATTTTTATTTTGTCAATATACACTGTATATGATTATTATGGCCCATCACCGACACCTCCCTCCCTCCTCCCTCTCTCCCCTCCCCCCCAAGAATGCCTTTTCCGTTTGCTTGTTGTAGTAACTTCATGAAAGTATAGTTGTTATATCTTCTTGCCTAGTGTATTCAGTACAGTAACATGCTATGCTGTACAAGTTTGTAGCCTAGAAGCCAGAGGCTACGCCATATACCCTAGGTGTGTAGTAGGCTGTGCCGTCTAGGTTTGTCTAAGTACATTCTATGATATTTGCACAACAATGAAGTCACCTAAAGACACATTTCTCAGAACGTATCTCAGTTGTTAAGTGACACATGACTGCAATTTCATAGCACATAAATTCAAATCTGATTAGCAATCCAACAAACTAGTGAAGAAAGGAGCATTATTATAACTCAATAAAGTGATAGGAATACATGGAAACCAGATTTGAATAGCAATAAAAGAATGATGTTCTAGAAGATGAGGCTGGAGATGTGAACACGTGCAACCCCCCCCCCTTTTTTTTTAAATGTGGAAATAATTAGAAGGAAGAAAATGAACAGCAGCCAGATGGGACAGTAGTCAAATGAGGTTTATTTCTTTGTTTGTTTGTTTGTTTTTAAAGACAGAGGATACTTAAGCATGTCTCAAGGCAAAAGGGACAAAACCAGTAGAAAGTATCTGTTAAAATACTGGAGAATAGACCTGTATTTAAGATCTGATTCTGTCTCACCAGCTATGTGGCCTTAGGCTATTTAACTTCTGAGAGACTTGGTTTCCTCACTTATGATATGGAGATAATAAAAGCACCTACGTCTACTTAGAATCTGGTACATACCAAGTACTCTATAAAAAAATATCTATTATACATATTTTGTAGGGTTAATGAGAAAAGGAACTATATAGGTAATGCCTAGCACAGTGCTGAATGCTTAGCAAAAACTTAGTATATAGCACTACCATTATTATATCATTAGCTCTTTTACAGGGCCCGTCTGTAAAAGGGTGTCTTTCAGGGAAAGGAGAGTCTGCATAGGTCAGCAAGCCCAATTTCGCCTCAACTACTACGTATAATTTAAACGTTAAGACCATTTTCTGGGTAACAGAGATCAGTGGTTATGTCAGAGAATAGAATTTGTAAATAGACGTGATCTCCATTTTAACACAGCGTGGGCTAATCAGTCTTTAAATGTTAAATTACTTCCAAGGTCTTCTAAAACTTGGAGGCTAGCTGGCCTCCGGGCATACTGGCTGTCACGTAAGAAGACAACACTGGTCAGTTTTGAGAAATGGGCTATGGGCCTAGCACTGAGATACGCAGTTCGGATCTCACGATTCGGGTGCAGCTGCTCCTGGGGAAAACGTGTGTTGAGTGGGACACAGGAGAAAGAGGCAGGACAGACTCAGAAGACCACTCCCCATCCCACAAAGGCTGCTGGCGGGCGGCCGCGGAGGCAGGAGCTCTTCCACCGGGAGCATGATCCACAGGAGCCAAGGGCCGGGAGCCTCTCCCCCAACGCTAGGGCCGCCTGAGAGGGCGCCCCCCGGTGGGACGCTTCGGGGCCCCGTTACCTCTCCTCTGTCCCCTCCCGCTTGGTCCTACCCCAGCTCGGGGCGGGCCCTTCCTCCCCCCGGGCCCCTGCTCGCCGCGTCTCTGCAGCCGCAGGCAGAAGGAGCTGGAGTGTGTGTGCTCGTCGCCGCGAAGACCCTGAGGAGGTTCACGGGCGGAAGCGTGTGGGCCGCGGCCACCTTCTCACACAAGGTGGGCGGCGGAGAGGACGGAGGGGACCGGCACGACCAACGCTGGAGATCCGCCGGCCCGACCCGACCGCGGGGTGCGAGCAAAGTTAACTGAGAAAACCTGTGGCTCGGAGATGGCCCGGAAGGCAAAGTCGGCCTAGCCCAGAGCGCTCCGGGCCTCAGACAGTTGCTCGCAGGTCGCTCCAGCGCAGCGACCCCCGCTCAGGGCCCTCCCGCCAACCAGGGGCCAAGCGAGCGAGAGGCCTGCGGGGGCCAATCAGCGCGCAGAGCCGGCCGCGGGGCACGCCGGGCCACGCCCTCGCCCCGCCCCCGGCCGCCCTCTCGGATGTCCGGCTCCCCAACCGCCTCCTGCTCCAACCTCGCGCTGCTTACTGTCTGGGCCTGGCCCTGGCGAAGCCCGCCCGAGCCTCCTCAATGCACCTCCTTCCCTGGGCCACTTCTCCAAGTCAGCCTTGTGTGGAGACGGCGAGGCCCTCGGGGATGGGCTGCAGGCCTCCCCTCAGCTCTGCCCCCAGCGCCCAGCACAGCACCTGGCACACGCACTGGCGGCGCTCAGACCCCCGACACTTCCAGACATGGAGGCGCACTTGGCAGCAGCCTTTATGATGTCCTTACACTTCCAGTGGTGTTCAAAATAATTACACGAAACGAGGAAGAGCCCGCTTAACCAAGAAGAAAAAGGCGTGAATGCTGTGGGGTTTTGTGAGGCGAGCATGATGTTATTCTATTGATTCGTCTACAACTAATTTTTTTTTTTTTTGGCTTTATCCTAGCGCTTGGCGAGTAGCCTTGGACGTAGTAGGTGCTTAATAAATACTTGCAGAATGAATAAGGATTTTTTCCCCTCTTGACACCCCTTGTGTTCGCATACCTTCTAACGTATAACCTGCTCTCTGTTTGTTAGTGTATCATGGCCTTTTTCCATGTTGCTATAGTCCTTCTAAACATTTTTAATGACTGCATAATATTCCAGAGTGGATGGGCAATATTTAAACCAATTTGCTATTTGGATTGCTTCCAGGTTTTTCTGCTACAATAATTATTACACTTAAAAAGCAATTTAGCCTTGCCTGTTTTTGGTACTTTCCAGCAATGAGTTCTTCAGTCAGCAACACTGAAGAACACGTGTTCCCTTCTTTCTTGGACTCACACTGCAAGATAATGGCAAAATCACAAGTAAGAAAAGGAGGCCATTTGGGAAGTAATTTTTCCTTGCAAATGCCTTTGATACTTTCTCCATGTTCCTTAAATGGGGGAATGGACCAGTATCAACTGGTTGTAGAAATATACAGGAAAATGGTTGCTTAATGCTTCATTCCTCTAGCTTTTCCTAAGCATCCTTCCGTGCTTTGTTGGTTGGTTGGTTTGTCTCATTTCTTTCTTTTGCAAGGGATCAGGTTTTCATATGATTACTTATTTCCCACCTTGACTATAAAATATTGAGTGAACAATGAATGTCTACTACATGGAAAGTACTGTTATAAAATGGGAGGCAAGGAAAATAAACAATGATTACAACATGGCCTTCTCCTTCTAGACTTTCCAGACAAATACAGACACAAATGACTAAAATACAAGGGGCAATGAGTTATGACATGAAAGACTTGCATACACAATGCAAAGGGAAAGTAAGTTAGGAGAATGTACCCATTAGGAACCCAAAATTGTCACAAAGGAATTTGTATTATGTAAAACTTGCATATAAAATCAGCAAATACACATAAATGTTAACAAAGCTACTAGGGAAGCAACTTATTACTTAAGTTCTGGCTTCTAGTTAACGGGTTACTACCAGTGAGGCCTTCATGAGTGTTCTCATTCCTGAGTTTTTTACTATATTGGTGTGTAAGGAAAAGTGAATGGAAAAATCAGACCTAGTTTGAATTCAGGCACTACCATTTTACTAGCTGTATCAATGTCGCAAATTACGTAATATTGTTATGCTTCAGTAAGTGTATATGTGGGGTGATACCACCTACTTTGTGTGTTTGGGACAAATTAAATATTGAGGGTAAACTGTCTAGCAGTGGATTGGTACATAGCAGGTGTTCTTTGTTAGTTCCCTTCTTGCCTCCTTTATTTGATTTGGGTCTTGGATGAGGATAATTCAATAAGCATTTATTGAACAGCCTCTGAACTATTGTCTGAAGTCCTTCCCCTCTTCTTACCCATCCAGTCCACCATCTTTTACTAAAAAGAATTATTCCCTTACTAAAAAAAAAAACAATCTGATCATCCCCTGTGCTGTGTCTGCAATGCCTCCAGTTTATCCCTATTCTACTTTCCTAAATGCATTTCACCACTATCAAGTGAGAATTCTTTACTGCAGACTTACTAATATACTTGCTTTTCTCTGAACACGTCTTGAACTTTCCCACTTCTTTGACATTCGTTACCTATAATGTGCTCTCTCCTGATTGCCCTCTCAACATTCTATCCAGTGTTCATCCTTTAAGATCCAGCTTAAATCAATCAGCCTATTATCGTTAGAGTGCTTAATAAGTGTAGGGTTCTGTGCCGCTCTTGAATTCCTGTAGCATTTTCTGAAGTTCTCACTTGTTTATGTAATCTTATTAACAAGCTATCTTTTTAATAACAAATTATGTGTAAACAATTTTACATAAATGGGATTGTATTCATATGCTTAAAAAGGAAATACTTCATATATACAAAGGAATATATGTAACATATACGTAGGCTGAAGCATAATAAAACAAAAACTCATGAGGCTACCACCCACCAACACAAATCTAACATCAAAGAAAAAATATCAAAAATATTGTTGAGATTCTGTATGTTCCTCCTCACGTTAGTCCCCATGAAGTGACTTTCTTTCCTGTTCCTGTGCTTTTCTTTGGACTTAGAGCCATAAGACAAGTTTTGTTTGTGAACTTTACACTCAACCCTGTATTCTTCAGATTTAGCCATACTAATACATACACTGTGAATCATTTTCGTTGTTAGCACTCTGTTCTGTGAATATACCATAATATATCAATCCTCCTGTCAATGGGCATGAGTCATTTTTTCATACTATGAATACCAGAAGCATTTTTGTACACAGCCAGTCATATTTACAGCTGGCACAGGTTTTGATTAGTTGGTGGTGTGAATCGTCAGTACCTGCATCTTAAAGCCAAACATTTTGAATACTGCTCCTGCTTTTATAAACCCCATAATACACATATGTAGTTTTTCTGTAAATGTTTAAAAGTGAAATTGATGGGTTGTAGGGTATGCACATGTTCAACTTTACAGAATTATGAATTCTAAATCCATTTNCTAATACATACACTGTGAATCATTTTCTTTGTTGTTTAGCACTCTGTTCTGTAAATATACCATAATATATCAATCCTCCTGTCAATGGGCATGAGTCATTTTTTGATACTATGAATGTCATAAGCATTTTTGTACACAGCCAGTCATCAGCTGCAATGCCTCTGTAGGGCCATATTTACAGATGGCACAGGTTCTGATTAGTTGGTGGTCTGAATCGTCAGTGCCTGCATCTTAAAGCCAAACATTTTGAATACTGCTCCTGCTTTTATAAACCCCATAATACACATATGTAGTTTTTCTATAAATGTTTAAAAGTGAAATTGATGGGTTGTAGGGTATGCACATGTTCAACTTTACAGGATTATGAATTCTAAATCCATTTTCCAAGTAGTTTTAACAGTTTTGAGTTTCCTTTAGTTTACATCTTTCCAACTTCACATTTTCAGACTTTTCGCGACCAGATTATTTTTAAAATTATATCATAGGGGACATCTTTGGATTCTTTCAGTACCTTTTCTAGGAAATGTTCTACCCAATGTCCCAAACAACTTCAATGTAGGAATAGCAGCTATGTTCATGTAATATCCCTCCCATTTCTTACTTGATGATCATAAGAGCCCTTGATTCAAGCTGGCCCACATTCCTTTTGTGGGATTTTGCATTGGAACCAATAATTTAGCCTGGATTGTTCTTTTATTTTTATTTTCTTATTTTTTTAAAATTGTACCAACTACTTTTATTTTTTTTTTTTGTTAATATATCTATTTTTTTATATTCTATGATGTTGCAGAGCATTCTCGGGGAGGGGCAGAGAGGAAACAGGAAGGACATGAGGGGGAGAAAAGATGAAGGGCAGGGTCGAGGCCTGTGGCAACCCTCTCATTCCTGCAGGGGAGACCAGGGAGCTTCCAGCAGTGTCTTGGTCATTGCTGGGCTGGGTTCAGATGTCTGGGGTATGTGGCTGAAGCTCTCGCCACCCCCAACCACCCAAACTTGGGAGCCTGGGGCACTTCTTCCAGCAGCTCAGGGGTCATCGCTGGGCTGGTTGTGGGTGTTGGGGGGCATGGCCGAGGCCCGAGTCCCCCCACAACCCTGGCTAGGCAGAGCCCAGGGCTCTTCCTGCAGTGGCTCAGTGGTCATCAGTGGGCTGGTTGTGGGTGTTGGGGGGCATGGCCGAGGCCCGAGTCCCCCCACAACCCTGGCTAGGCAGAGCCCAGGGCTCTTCCTGCAGTGGCTCAGTGGTCATCAGTGGGCTGGTTGTGGGTGTTGGGGGGCATGGCCGAGGCCCGAGTCCCCCCACAACCCTGGCTAGGCAGAGCCCAGGGCTCTTCCTGCAGTGGCTCAGTGGTCATCAGTGGGCTGGTTGTGGGTGTTGGGGGGCATGGCCGAGGCCCGAGTCCCCCCACAACCCTGGCTAGGCAGAGCCCAGGGCTCTTCCTGCAGTGGCTCAGTGGTCATCAGTGGGCTGGTTGTGGGTGTCAGGGTGCATGGCTGAGGCCCCCAGCTCTCCCTCCTCCCTGGCTTGGTAGCCCAGGGAATTCTGTACTATCTAGGTTTTATAGATTTTCTATGGTGATGTGAGATCTTTACTAGTTAATACCAAAGTTTGTCTCGGATCTGTGGGTATTTTGTTTTTTATTCCAGTTCTCTGTTAGATTATTTGCTGTTCCTACCACTTAAACTCTGACCTGGAACTCATTTTTTGTCTTTTGCTTACTTCTAAAATGGGGGAACGTCCTGTGGGGACCAGCACTTGAGCTCTGTGGTTGTGCTAAATTGTTACTTAGCTGCTGATTCCCTGGGGAAGGCTTTTTGTGTAGCTCAGGTTTTAATGGTTAACTTTATAGGTACTTCTGGCTCTCGTGAGATCTGGTACACATGCGTTGTGTAGACACTCTCATCTGGGCCTGAGTCTTTTCAGCAAACTGCACCCACTGAAGATCTGTTTTCCTCACCAGTCTCCACTGAGTGGTCCTGCGCTGATTGCATGGCAGATCAGTTGTCCATGCTGTGCCACTGGTGGGCCCGTCTCCCCCACTGCCCGTGCTCCAAACACTTTTCAAGGGGCAGGCCATGCACCAGTGCCTTGCGATGACTCACCAGCCTCTGAGTGGCTCCCCACTCCTATGTGGATCCACGCGAACCCTATCAGTAGTCTTGCTGGTCTGGGAGCCACCAAGGCCTTCTTCTCTGCTCTGGCCTCCAAACAACTTCATCCAAAGGGCAGAGCTGTGGCTTTTGCTGGCTCCTGCTCCGTGTGCTCACCAGCTCTAGCCTGGAAGCAGCCAGGCCTTGAAACAGGGCGGTTCTTTCTTTCTCTCATCGTGGCTTCTCCTGCATTCAAGCACTCCGTAGGTCTCCCCTCTTCTTCCTCTGATCTCTAGTGGCCCCAGCTTGGCTGTGGTGCCTTTTTAGTAGTTGTAAATTGGTTGATCTGTGGGAGAGAGTGATGACAGATGCTGGCAATTGTCTATTCCGCCATCTTGACTGGAAGCCTGACTGCTCTTTTAAATGGAAGACATAAAACTCCAAGAAGTATCAGGAATAATCAAACAAGTTAAAAAGAACTATATTAAATTTATCTAGAAAGCAGTCCTTTTTGTTCCTTGCTAAAAATATCTTTTTGTTGGTCTCTCTTTCCCCATACTTGCTTCTGCCCATAACATAATTCCCTGTTAAGTGAGGCAACAGCCTCTCCACTTTCAAGTTTGGATTCCTGGTTTGGAGTGTTCATATTTACTGGGGGAATTTTGAAAGATGAAATACTACACAAACTATAGCACTTTCCTAAAACATGAACTGGCTCACTACAAAGGTGACTTTAAGATCAATAAGACAGATGACTACAGAAATGCGGAAGCCAGAAAGTAATGACCAGGATCTAGGAATGTTCGTTTCTCAACAGGCAACTTCCCCCATGTGACTGTCAGTTTCTAGATGCAAAATGTTCTTTCCAGTAACTGCATACTTTGACTTCTTATATTTACCAATATTCTACAATATAAGCACCACGGTTTTGACAAAGAACCATTTATTTGGCAGCACAGACTCAAACCAATTTTCTCTTGAGGCCTTCTCAAGCATTCTTGTCCTAAGAGACAAAAGCAACTCCATGAGGATAAATGAAAACTGGAACCTTATGATTTGTGGCAAATTTCTTCAGGTCAAGGTGTCAAAATAATGATAGATGAAATAGAAGTACTCATTTTTGAAACTCATTTGCCATTCCTTAAACAAATATTTGCATGCCTACTATGTGCCAGGCACAACTATAGAAGGAAAAGAAAAATCAGTGAACAAAAGAGGAAAAAAAACCTCTGCCCATATAAGCTTATATTCAAGTCACATAAAATATCACTGAATGTATGGCTTTTAGGGCCAAAGTTTTGAAAGAACACTAAACATAACCTAATGGATCTGTATAAGGAATAATTGATGCTCTATTAAAATTGGAATGGATTACGACTGTGTCAATTTCTCAGTGAGCATACCCAGTGTATAGGGAACTCATTTGCTAAAGGATTACGATCTCCCTCCCAAAACAGTCTTTACGTTACCATAACGGAAAGATTTTCACCTAGATCTTTGAAATGATTGATCAAATTAATTTCGGTTGGAGTTACCATGCCCCAGCTGGAGATGGGTTATACAACACCTGAGACAATTATCACAAGATTGAGATTTGTGTTTCTAAAACTTCTTACTGCAGTCATACACGATGTAACAATAATATGTGCTGAGCTGGACCCTGGCCTCACAAGATTTTCTGAGATAATCAGTAGCTTTTTAATTATTAATTTGGTAAAATAAGTAGTTTCACGAGTTTGAAGAGACATAAGATTTCTCAAGTGATTCTACCCTCTCAGGAATTTTTATTACATTAAGAGCTAGACACAAAGTTCATGTTCATTAAGAATGATAAACAGGTGTGTCAGTCTGTTGCTAAGTGGCAGCATTTTCAGAAACTGTTCCAATTATCAGTTTGAGAGTTATATATTAGAGGTAGCCTAATATAAAGTTTCAATACTCTGGTTTTGTTTCCTGAGGTCATTTTTGTTCAAGAAATATACTAGGAGGCTTAAGACTTCAAAGTTAATTCAAATTAAGTTTGTTACATAAGGAGCACCTTCTAGAGTTTTAACCTGTTATATTTTTTGTCTTTGAGACTTTGTCAATAATCAGTTTATATATGATAAACCATAACTTACTGTGCCTTTTAATAAATTGGTGTCATAATCTGTCAGGACTTTTTGGGGAAGAATTTTGGCCTGTACATATATTAAATTACTCAGATGAATCAGTTGTAAATATTAACACGCATCCTACCCAGGTTCCCAACTTTTGCATGTAATGTCTGAAAGAAATGCTGAACTGAACCTGTAACCTCAGGCAGTCAGTTTGTTCTCTCTCTCTCCCTCCACATGCGTGTGTGCACACAAACATGCAGCCCCCCTTCCACCCTCATACACTTGCAACCTTCCACCCTATAGATACCCAAAACAATGTGGTATTACAAGTACGATTTTATAACCACAAAGATCCCTAAAAGGAAAGAAGCAAATATTTATGGCCTTCTTTTGTAGAGATAAGGGTTAATAAAACACTGGCAACCTGAATGAGAAAAGAAGTAAATTACAATGAGAAATTAAAGAAGCTTATGGTGTAAGTTAAGGAACTCAAAAGGTGGTGGTTGAAGGAAACAAGCTTTAACTTTTAAAATTTCCTAATAAGGAAATTTATTTAGAAATTCTGGCATTAAACATACTTGTAAATTCCAATATTAAAAGATCAAAATTGTTACACTGTATCTAAGTTTAACTTTTGTTGATTAAACCTTATAAAGAGAATAAAAATGACAAAAGGTACGTACTCATATGGAACCAGTACAGTTGTATACTTAAATGGAACCAGTTCCCATTAAGTTACTGTTTATTTTACAAAGTATGCTGTTACTTTAAAATTCTTCTAACCACTTTTTATCAGTCTTAGGAAATTATAAACCTTTGAAAGCAACCAGCAAAAAGGGGGACAACCTATCTCTAAGTGGCTGCATTAGTAAAGTAAGGCCTATAGTAAGTGTCTTGTCAGGTGCAGCTTTGATTCACTCACGGTTTCATTAGGAAAAGAGGTGGATTAAGTTGGTTAGAAATAAGAATTCAGACTGACCACCCTCCTTCTCTAAATACTTTTAGCATAAAAATGTTTAAAAAATCAGTCTTTTGGTTCAAAAGTTCTGATTGCCATGGACAGTCTCACTGATGATTAAAATTTGTCCTTTTGCAAAAGTAAAACAATGAATGTTAAAGCTTCAAATGCAAAGGATCCACTCTAGTTGACACTTTGCATTCAAGAACTAAAATAATTTGACCATAATAACCTTGCTTTATTACCCATGTGATCATCACATTATAAGAGACAGCTAGTATATTTAATGATTTTGAATGTCACAACATGTGGATTAAATTGTATATAGAAAATCACTAAAATGAAAAAATCAGAAAGAAGAACCATATAAGTTACTGGCACTGGAATTAAAGCATATTTTCCTCCTAAGAAATGAAGTTTTACTTATATAATGTAGCAATGAAGCCAAGCAAATATTTGTAATGTACATATTATTTGTACATGAATAAAAGTTATAATAGTTGTTTAAAGTGTTCAAATAATTTTTAAACATAATAAATTTCTATTCTTTAAATTTAATGACCAATATTAATTTGCTTAATTACTATTTTTCATATGTAGTATTGACCTAGACAATTTTTTACAAAAACCCAGTAAGATCCAGATTAATAAGGTTTAACTAATCCTGAGAGTAATAGACTGCCCTTTCCCTGCCAAAGGCTTATTTTCTAGATCTGCTTCAATATGACTACTAAAAGAGTACATGTAAAATTCTATTATTAGAAAGTGCTCAACTTACACTCCAATCAGAAAGTTATCTAAATCACACTAGATAAAAGCTTATGTGACCTAACCTAATATATCATACGCAGTTCATGAACACTTTCAGAAGTCATTCAGTATACATCGAGAACATAATATCTACCCGAATAAAATGTGTGTTCAAATGTCTCACTGTAAATTTTTAAAAAAGGAATAAAAAATCAGTCAGGATTAATATCAATTAGACAAGTTTTACTAAATGAGAAAACTACATTTAAAATGTGCTTTAATACATAATGGAATTAGAAAACAAGACATATGCATTTTAAAGAACTTTTGCACTGTGCTGAAAATCAGATCTCTTGCAGTAATACAATGCACCAATTCATAAAATCTAAGTTAACAGAACTCTGAATTTAACATTTTCAAAGACGATATTAAGGTCAAGAATTTCACATCTATGGTAGCACATATAGAAGGGCATTATAAATATGATGTCCATCCCTATGAAGCTTCCAAATTTGCCAATGTTCAATAAAAAGCTTTTAGAATCACATCCAATAGTGTCACATCCAAAGAATCACAAATCTGTGTCCTGTAATCCTGTAAGTTCTCCTTCTAAAATCTTTTTGTTGACTTTTCTACTCCTTGCCATTTGTTAATACTAACCCTTAAAAAAAAGAGAACAGGAAAAGAAATGCAATAAACTCTTGATCAGGTACAGAAATTATTGCTACTATAGTTCACTACAATGCATGTCAATACAATATCCTAAGACCTTTGATTATGAAAAATCAGCATAAAAATCTTTAGTGATATAAGCCTTACAATCGTATAGAACATTCACATGGCAATATTAGATAGTTAAGCACCCATAGTTGACAAAATGTCCCACTGACAAGCATTCATTTAAATACATGCTTCGTATATAGAGAAAAAAAAAAAAAAAGATAGTGTCAGCTTTCCAAGACTTGTCAAAAAGATTCTCATGTTCTGTAAATCTAAAAACAAAACAAAACAACAACAACAACAAAACCCCCCCAAAAGAAAACCAATGCAGGCGAGGGTGTTACCAAAAAGTTAAGCATGCCAAAAGTGTTCTGTGCAAATTAAAAACTAAAAGCCAAGGTACCACATAATCACATTACCAAATACAGGGTAAT
>NW_007738590.1:14209-16834 GCF_000696425.1 Galeopterus variegatus | reverse complement strand
TACATAAGCAAGGGAAAATAATAGTTGGTGTATGTCTTTAAAGCTCTTCCCATATGTCACTTTTTAAAATGTTTACGGAAAAAAAATATTTGCCATTATTCTAGCAAAAACAAACAAAACAAAACAAGCCAAAATAATTAAACTACCAATCAACACTAAAACCACATTACACAGATGGATCATCATGCTTTCATCTGATTTAACTATCACATCTCGTTTAACTGGGATGCTTTTCAACTTTAAAAATTGTGATACGTGAAGATGTAACTTTAATGAACATTTTTTAATTTGGGTTTAACGTTGTGGAATATTATAACAGAGTACACTTATTACAAGACTGTGTAACATATATTTCTATAAGAAAAAAATTTAAGATCCTTTACTCGTCTCCTTAAGTTAAAAGGTGTGACATCATAAAGGGTGTCAAATGACTGGATGGTTTTACAGTGCACACTTATATATTATGAAGTATGTCCTTAACAAATTTGATGGTTTCTTTACAGAATTCCTTTCTTCACCTTTTCTTCGGTGGATTAGCTGTTCGAGGTGGAGTGACAGGGCGTCCAGAATTCAGTCCACCATACTGGTACTCAGCTTTCTTTTCAGATGGTTTCAATATCTGAAAGTAAATAATTTATTAACAATGTTATTTTTTTATGTGCAGTAAGTTCAAGAAAACTATTAGAACGGTGTTTTTTTTTCGATAATGTGCATATTGTAAAATATTGCCATTTCACAGAAATTGTAAAAGTGCAATAAAAATACAGAAGAAAACAGCAAAGTTCCACAAACATTTCTCACATTTAAAGTGTGCACATGTCTGAACACTGTTATTATGTGTCATTCCACTCATATTTTAGCAACAAAGGCCTGGTCACACTATCCCTATCAACTTCCCAATCCCTAGATTTTGTAATTTTTTTTTTTTTCAAATTAGTGATCTCTGTGGTGAGAAAAAGAACACCAGTTTAATAGTCAAAAGACCTAGGTTCTCGTCATAATTCTGACATATTTATTTAGCAGGGTAATTAATCTTCAACAAGTCACAAACTCTTCAGACCTTATTTTTTAATGTATAAATAGATTTTTTAATGATTTTTGGTATATTTCACTACCATAAAGTTCGCCCATTTAAAATGTGTATGTCAATGGTTTTTAGTTTACAAAGCTGTACAACCACTACCATAATGTAATTTTAGAACATTTTTGTCACCCTATAAAGAAATCTTGCTCACATTAGCAGTCATCCCCCATTCCTGCTCTCCACCTTCCCCACAACCCCTCCAACCCTAAGCAACCACTAATCTATTTTCTGTCTCTATAGATTTGCCTATTCTGGACATTTCATATTATTGACATCATATAATATGTGGTCTTTTGTGACTGGCTTCTTCCACATATGTTTTCAAAGATGCCCCACATTATAACATGTACTTGATTCCTTTTTATTGCTGTATAATATTCCATTATATGGATATGCCAAATTTTATTTACCCAACCATTAGCTGATGGACATTTGAACTATTTCCACTTTTTGGCTATTGCAAATAATGCTGCAATGAACATTCATGTACAAGTTTTTACGTGGACATCTGTTTTCATTTCTCTTGGGTATGTAACTAGGAGTGAAATTGCTGAGTCCAATGATAACTCTCTGTTTAACCTTTTGATAAACTGCCAAACTGTTTTCCAAAGCCGCTACCCATTTTATATTCCTACCAAACAATGCACATTGATTCTGCGTTCTCCATATCCTTGCCAATACTTGTTACTGACTTTTTTATTATACTCATTCTGGTGGGTGTACCTAGAGCTTTAACCTACATTACAGGTGGAAAATGTCATGATTTTATGATAAAAATGCGTAGAAAAGATTTATGAAGTGATTCTTAAAACTATTCCAAACATCACAGGGCCTCAGTGAAAAGAATATTTTAATCCAACTCCACTATGACAACTGTTGAAGGATAAGTCTTGGTTACTACACCTAAGTTATAAATGAGAAGTCAGCCATTTACCAATTTTACTAGCTGATGAAAACAGTACAATGTAACAAAGAATCAGAGGGATGGGAACATCCCGCTACATTTAAAAAGAGAAAATATAGTGTGGACACGTCAAGGACATAAAACAACGTTTGCAAAAACAAAGGATTAAGGTAATTTTCGTCAGTGAACAAGAATAACTCGTAAGCAGCACACTAAAGCTAGAGCTGGCCTCTCTAAAATGTAAACGTTTCTCTATTCATAAATGGGTACTTTAAGATTATTTACCAAGTTTTTTCATAAGTAAATATTTTACTTTATTTTCATCTGAGTTTATAATTCTCTCTGCAGCTCTGCCCTGTTATCTAATAGAAGGCTTAATCTTACCTTGCAAAAGATAACGAAACTCTAAATTCTGCATTGTATTTACATTCTTTTCATAGGTAAGCCACAATCCAAAACAGGAATTTACCAATTAAACATCTGAATCAAGGACGACTGTCATACTTAGGTTCTCTAAAACTTTCATATTTGATATATAATAAAAAGGCTAAAACTTCTGTGACTGAAAATAGAAATCTCCAATGAGTCTGAGTGGGAATCAATTCTGAATTTCAACATTTGCTCAAGGAAAGATCAT
>NW_007738590.1:5549-11203 GCF_000696425.1 Galeopterus variegatus | reverse complement strand
TATCAGGCTTTCAGTACAATGAGAAAACAATCCAATGACACTTGAAAATAAGTGATAAAATGCATGTTTTTAACAGTCCAATTTAGAGGTTTAGACATGTTTTGCTTAGGCACTGGTCCATGAATATTTTTTAGTGTTTATCTAAGAATCTTTGAATGTTAAGAGTGGGAAATGAACCTAATGACCACCCAGAACAATACTTACTTGAGGAATAATCAATTCCGCTTTACAAAATTACCAGTAAATAATCCTCTTATCAGTAAACTAAAGGGCCATTCTTTTTTTCATATATAGTATGTTCCTAAACTGAGCACTATAAAAATAAACCCTCATAAACAATAAGATTTAGGGAGCTTCCAGGTTGGTGAACGCATTGGTATGCTGGGAAGGTAGCATGCCCAGAGAGCACAGGGAAGATCTGGGCTATCCCTCCTCTACCCCTAGTACCTTTCCCTATGTATCTCTTTCACTTGGCTATATATGAGTTGTATCCTTTATAATAAAACAGTAAATTTAATTAAAGCACCGAAGGAGGGTGTTGTGGGAACCTCTGAACCTGCAGTCAGCCAGACAGAAGTGTGGATCACTTTGGGACCCCGCTTGTGGGTATCACCTGAAGTGGGAGTCTTGTGGCAGTCTTGTGGAATGGAGCCCTTAACCTGCGGAGTCTGTGCTAACTCTGGGATTGAACACCCAGTTGGTGTCAAAAAATTGGTTATGTGAAAAAAACGCACACATTTGGTGTCAGAAAACTCCACATAGAAAAGTAGTGATATTTTAAGCAAAAGTTAAACTGAGGAAGCAAAGTAACTTAACTTCATTCAATTCAACAGGTATTCATGGCATTTCATGACATGAATACCATGATTAGATACCTTAATACATACACTAGTATTCAAATATGAGTAACAACATTTTAAAGCCAATAGTAAAGTTAGGGTAAGTGGCAAATATGCCTATAACTTATTTATAAAGTTATATTAGGCTCATTTGTTAATCAACACAGCATTTTACCCAGAACTGAAATTTACTTTTGCTTTGACTTGCTTAACAACTCAATATTCTTACATCCAAATTGTCAATTTTCATAATATTTTCACAAGTTTTCCCATACATTTTTCAGAATTTTCATAAAATTGACCACACATTTCTAGAGCCTTTAGAGTTCTGAAAATGAGAAATACAGATGATGCAGAAAATAACAAAAAACTACTAGATAATTTAAAAGAAGGTCACTGTATCCTTGACTAAGAAAGAAAGACTATTTTCATTAAAAAAAAACCAACAAACTTTTGACTAACTTAAGTTTTAAAGGACATTACCAATGCCAACATGAATGAGGGAATTTGAAAGATAGGAAGGTACAAGGAATAAAGAGCAAGTCTTTTCCATGATATTGGCCGTACAGCAGAAGATAGGAATGTACAAGGAATAAAGAGCAAGTCTTTTCCAAGATAAATATGTGTGACAGAATCTTATTATATAAAAGTTTTAAAGTTCTGTATGTTGGGGAATGATTATTACAAAATAAAATAAAGTAGTTAACTTATTAACTATAAAAAAGAGCTCTTTTTTTTTACATAAACCAATCCTACTTTCACAAAGTATAATTAAGTTCAAATATGCCAAAACTTTACACAAATTAATGAAATTATTATGTACTTACCTGTATCAGGGACATCCGTGGGTCTCATAATTCTCCGAATCTGTTCCATAGATTGAAGATCTGCTGACAGTCCTATAAATAAAAAAATGAGATGCAGTCCTGACAGCTAAACAATTTTAAGTCACTCAAAAAGCATTTAATCATAAGTAATTTCACTATGTGAAAATAAAGATACTTCAAGAGTTCCTTTTAATGTTATCTTAAAGGTCAACATTTAGAGTTACTATGAATCTCACATTGATATGATAGGGAATTAATGATTACGTGAACTTCTCCATTTATCCCTACCAGAGAAATGAAATTCCCTTATATTTCAAAAGATTTCCCAAGGAAACAGCCCCATTCTTTCTTCCCAACCATTCCCTGTCCTTCACAGGAACATACTCAATTGCATCCCTTCCTACCACTCTTGCTACTTCTTACCATCTAATCTTAAACACTTTAACTTCCACTTTAAAATGCCTCACTTGGTCCCCTAAGACCTTCTTACATGCCACTCCAACATGCTCATTATCTTCAGGAACGAATGAACTATTGGTCAGAAGGATACACAAGAAGAAGCCCATAAAAAATTCTTTGCAAACTGTAAAGTGGTACATAAATATAAGCTATTATTTTTCTCTTGTAGGCAACCCAAGTTTCATCTCAGGGAATGAAAGCTCATCATTCATATTCCATACAACCACATTGATATTCTTAGCTATACTAAGAACTACAATTCCTTAAATGTTTAATATCGGAAAACATGTTCCAATTAATAGAGAATTATGTTCTGTCAGAGAATAGTACATCTATCCTTTCAGTGTTTTGACACATTAATTCTCCCCGTATATTGACAAAAAACTAATTTTCTTACATTGTTTTCATTATATTACTTCCCAGTACAAAAAAAAAACCAATATAGCAACTAAACTATTCAACAAACTCCTTTCCTCAGTATTTAAATCTCTATAATCTGATCTCGTCATTCCCCAACATTTACTTGACATTCTAGTGGGGCCTGTTCTTGCACATTCCCTAAACTAGACAACATACAAAGACTGTCAAGTCCGTTTCACAATTCCAAAGTCTATTTATCCTGTAAAATCCATGCCTCCATAAACATTTGATCAACAGTTATCTCCTCTTCCTGACTTCTGATAATAATTATTGTCTCCAGAAGTACTCACATAATTATATCCCTTTTATTACTCAATTATCTGTTTCATAAATACATTTTATCAATGGGTTTTTTAATTCTTCAAGACAACCAGATCATATACTATCTGATACACATTGAATTATGTCCCCCAAGTTTTAAGTCACTGAAGCTTAATCCCCATTATAACTGTTGAGAGTGAGAAATCCTACTATGGTAATTGAAAGGTGGGCACTTTTTGAAGAGATGATTAGATCCTAAGGACCATGTCTACTGAATGGATTAATAATGGTGGTCATGGGATGGTTCTGAGGGCTTTAAAAGGAGAGCACATGATAGTCTCTCTGCTCTGCTATTTTCTGCCATGTGAGACCCATGCTTTACTGTACAGCCACAATGAAAGAAAACCCTCACCCGATGTGTTCCCTGGACAGTGGACTTCCAAGCCTCCGAAACTGTAAGCAATAAATTTCGTTTTCTTTACAAATCACCCCATTTCAGGCATTTATGTTATAAGCAACAGAAATGGACTAATACAGTATCTATATATTTCCATGTCATCTAGCCAAGCGCTAGACACATGTTAATTTTTTGATGTGTATTTCACAAATCATACAAAATAACTTACCATCCTACCAAAAAATTATTTTTAGGACCAAAGCAGACATATTGCATGAAACCTCAAACTCAATTATATTCGGATTCTGATGAAAAGTATTCAATATAGGCAGAAAGATAATGATCCTCTCATTTTTACTGAGAACAGGGGTATCTTTCTTTCAAAACTTGAAGCAAAGGGGGAAATATCTTTTCCAAACAAAACTCTACTTAACGCTCTTTATATGTGAAACTCTGTAAAGATAAATATTAAATGTTCATTATTTATAAATAATCATAAATTTCTAATTATGAAAAGAGGTTTTAGCCATGTTTAAAACAGTTTTAATCACTTGAGTTTTCACACGAGCACTGCTTTGTTTCTCCATAGCACCTTAATTGTCATATTATCATAGGTCGTTTCTTGTTTCCTTTTTATTTTTATTTATTTATTTTTGGTGGCTGGCCAGTGCAAGGATCCAAACCTTTGACCTTGGTATTATGACACCGTTCGCCAACCAACTGAGCCAACCAGCCAGCCCCTTCGTAGGTCTTTTCTGAATAATAAAACATAATAAGCAAAGTCCATAAGGCAAATTTACTAGTCTACCTCCATGACAACAGAAGATCTTCTCTCATCCACAGTGGCAGCTATAGGCAGACAGTTAAAACAATCAGTGATGGTCTTCCACTATTTAATATTTTTGTTTGCCTAGAAAAAGAACAAGCAGAATAGAATAAATAAAAAAACCCAAATTGTTCTAATTAGTTCTCCATCTTATGAATTATTTCAATTTTCTTCTTTATACTTATGTAGCACTTTTTCCATAATGAATAATTGCAATTTGTATACTTTTAAAGAGGTTATATAATTGTATTTTGTATACTTTTAAAAAGGTTATAAATAAAATAAATCAGAATAACAATAAAATAAACCTTTAATAATTTTACAAAGACTTCAAAGATTGTACTAGATGTCTTATAAAACAAATGTATCAAACAATTTTGTCTTTAAAGATCCCTATACTATGGAAAATTTGAAACAATCAAACAGTCTACTAGTTCCTTTTTTCCCTTCAACATGTGCACTAGTTAAATACATGCCAATTAAGTAGACAGAAGTGAAAAGGGTGTCTCTGGAGACTGTCCATTGTAACTCTAATGCACTGAGTAACACAGTCTATAAACTTACTGCCAAGAAAAGAGTATTTCCAAGAGCTTAACTCGTATTCCCTTTTGAGTGGATTACAACTTGGCACTATTACAAATATAAATAGAGACACAAAGGCTATGATTTTCCTGTGGCCTAGCATAAATAGCTACAACAAAGACATCCTTAAGTTTTAACATCTTTTTGGAGTTACTTGATTGTCCTCAATTTGCAAAATGTTGCAACTTCTAAGCCAGGGAAGGGATGAAAGACACGAATTCTAATTTTCCTATGCTTTTATGCTGTAGCCCATCTCTTGATGAGTAAGTATAACTCAAAGCACTGTTTATGAGCTGCTCTCCAACACATTATTTCATTTGATGTCACTGCTTTCCTCAAGGGTACTCATGCCCATATTTTATCCTCTAAGAATACACCTCTGTTTCTGATGTAGCTTTAGAAAGACGTGGGTTATAGATGTACTTCAACCAAACTTCCTCTCTACTGGCCTGATGTAAACAATTCAAACCACACACTACATCTCAGAAATAAAAATGCNTACTACCTAATTTATAATTACATTCCCCAACTGTTTCAAAAACGTCTTTTTACAGTGCGGGATTTTCTTATCAAAATCCAAACAAGACCAACACAATTCATTTGATTGTTATTCATAAAATATAAGACCCATATAAAAATCTAGACCATGTCTACAAAGCTCGGAAAAGCACTGAAAATTGTTAGTGTTTCATTGTACTAAATACATGTTCTTTTGAAACATTTCCTCTTATAGGGTGAGGAAATTTTAACAAACCATTCGTTATGTTGTTAACTTGGAGACATAGATATTGGCTTTGCCTATCCTACTGCTTTTCTTGTGCTTGTCATTTAACTTTCTTGGACCTCACTTCCCTAAAAAACAAAAAAAAAATAAAAAAAAAGAGGGCCTGTGTGAAGTTAACAAATGTTAAAATTTGCAAGAGTCCTATATTTCATATCTGATGAGCTCGACAAATCATTTCTAAATCATGACCATTCAGAAATTTACTGACTACATCACCTCCAAAAGTGAAGGAAACACCACAATCATTTTCTTCCCAGCC
>NW_007738590.1:0-258 GCF_000696425.1 Galeopterus variegatus | reverse complement strand
TTCTTTACAAATCACCCCATTTCAAGCATTTATGTTATAAGCAACAGAAATGGACTAATACAGTATCTATATATTTTCATGGCATCCAGCCAAGTGCTAGACACATATGTTAATTTTTTCAAGTGAACTTTTATATATTCAAACATATTTCACAAATCATACAAAATAAATTGCCATCCTAACAAAAAATTATTTTAAGGACCAAAGCAGACATTGCATGAAACCTCAAACTCAATTATATTCGGATTCTGATGAAAA
>NW_007738589.1:42662-42877 GCF_000696425.1 Galeopterus variegatus | reverse complement strand
TCCATCCTTTCACTCTTAATCTATGTGAGTCTTAATTTTTCTCTTTTAAACAACACATACACACAGAGTACCTAGAACCCTAGTTGGAAGTTACAGCAGAAACAAGATACTACGGAGGCACAAAAAGAACAGCAAGAAAACTCAAATTCTTATATTTTACAGGAATGATTTTTCCCTTTGCCGAAGATGTGTTCTTTCCATTTCTTTGCCTCTTG
>NW_007738589.1:20988-41696 GCF_000696425.1 Galeopterus variegatus | reverse complement strand
GAAATTTGTAATCATCTTCCAGCTAAGATGTCATGAGACCCCCTTTCCTCCCTACACATGTGTACACTCCTTCATCCTCTATTCCTAGGGGGATTCTGCAGGAGATGAGGATGGAGGGCTTCCTTGGCTAGTGTGGGTGCCCAAGGTCAGCGTGCTGGGGTGTCACTTACCTGGGCTTGCCTGTGACACTGCTATCAAGGCCATGCACAGAACCAAGAGGAATGTGTTGGTCAGAGAAGGGAGACCCACTGGGCTACCTCAGGGATTCAGAGGTGTCTCCTGAGACTGAGAGTGAAGAAACCCACAGTAAGTAGGACAATCAAGGAGTCCAGAGCGAACGGCAGAAGTCAAGGCAGGATGGTGACTCTGGGAAACCTTTGTGCCCAGGCAGTTCCTGGCTGAAGGAAGTGGTGGGCAGACAGAATTAAAGGGCTGGCAGGTGATCAGGAAGCATGTTCATGGTGACCTCCCATCGGGGTGTTCTAGATGAATCCTGGGCTTCAATACAGTAGTTACCTGCCAGATCACATATTTCAAGATAACTCATTCATCAGGACTTGGCACCTATTCTTTGCCAGGTGCTGGGCTGGGTGCCTGGGTTATGGGCAGACCGAGGTGTAGACTCTGCTCCTGGGTTGCTGACTGTCAGGGGAGGGGGACTAAGGATCATGACATAATTCAGAGTGATAACATGTGTAGGCAGAGCACCAGGTAATAAAATCATAGCCTCTTCTCAAGTGCAGCATTTCAGGGAGTATAGATGGAGCCCCTGTGTCAGGCCCTGGATTCTGGGCACAAAAGACTGACACTGTTGCTGTCTCCCAGGACCAGTAGGCTGTGGGCTGGGAAAGTGTTGAGACCAATGGACCTACATCACAGCGACGTGTGCCTGGTGTCAAGGAAATGGGCCGTGAAGCCAGAGTATGGGGGTAAAATCCTGATTATGTCAACAATGGATATTTCATACAATTTGAAAAGAATTGCTGAACATATCTGCATACTTTCATCTAACATAGATATAAAGTTGTTCCAAAAATGGAATCTTCCTCAATTCTAGTTTTGTTTGCATTTAACATGAGCACTTACTCCTGCCGTTCAATGATTTTGAAAATAAGATTTTAATTTCTGCATAGTATTTCTTACTACATCTTATACATAAGTTACATGTTGACATCATCTTAATGGACCAAACGCCTCTGGTTCATCTCTGCACATGGTTTTCATTTCCTACCATCTTCAGGTAGCTTCCTAATCCAGAATATTCTGATGGCCTCCAGGATCACTTTACCCTTTCCTCTCTTAGAATGGCAGCCCCCCGATAGCACGTCTTCTCTTCTTCCTTATACTGGGATCATCTCCCAAGCCAGGGTGCAGCTGAATCAGCTCTTTCTCCAGCTCTCGGCACCATGCTTGGCATATGGTAGATACTCACAGAGAGAGCAGAGGAGACAGAGCACAAGACTCTAGTGACAGGCGTGTTACCATGACATTCAGAAAGTGACACCTTCTCACTTTTGATACTGTATTGGTTAGAAGTGTGTCACTAAGTTCAGTCCACACTGCAGGGCAGAGGATTACATGAGGATGTGTGCAGCAGATGGTGGGGACCACTGGGAGCCCCTGAGGAGTCGCCCACCACACAGACAGAGATAGGGCACTTGAGTCCAAACCTAAATATACATGAAGCCATTGTGAGGTTTTATGGAGGAAAGCAGTATGCGAATGCATGAAATTCCAACTGTCACATGGTGCAGACAGGGAAAACAGGCCAAGAGCAAAAGTGACATTTTCAAGATTATGTGACATGAACCAGACCTGTCGTTAGTCGTATTCCATGCTACCTTCCGCACCGTCATGGATTTTATCTCTAGTCTTATTAGCTGCATGTGACACAGGCCATAGGTTTTAGAGATGTTTGCTCACACATGCCTGATGCCATCCCTAGGAAGAAGATGCTAGAATGATCACCACTGTGAAGAAGGGGAGACTGGGGAGGTCCGGAGAGTCACAATGGCTTGTCCAGGGTCACAGAAGTGATAAGAAGCAGGAGTTGGGGCTGAACCTACACGTATCTCCTCTGAGCTGTGAGGCTGGCTGCACCCAGGCCTTGCACAGGGGTGTGGTCAGGCAGTGTTGGTGGAAGTGTGGGCAATAGAGAGAGTTCATGGGGAAGGAGGGTCAGCAGTCAGGTACCCAGAGGGGCATTTGCTGTCTTGTACACAAAGGAGAGGCCCAGGAAATGAGGTACCAGGAAGTGACAACAGACCCCCAACAGAACTCGGATCTTGGTAACCTGGCACCCACATTCTACACACAGCCCCTTCCCCAGCTCACTTGGCCACAGGCAGAGTGAGATGTTGTGCTGTATCCCGAGGTCCCGGGGCGGTAGCCCCAGGAAGCCCTGTGCTGAGAGGGTTGTCCAATGCTTCTGGCGCTGTTTCAACCCTCGCCCTCGCCCCTCGTGGCCGTTTGGCAGGAAGTCGCAAGGGTAATGTCAGGGGGCCCAGGGGAGGGCGGGCCAGGTCAGGCCAGGCCAGCACTGTGAGCCTCCCTGGGTGACCACACCCCCTCCTCCTGAGTGTGTGGGGAATGGGGACATGGGACACCCTCCCTGGGCATGGGCAGAGGGTGGGGGGGTTATAAACCTGCTGGTCCTGGTGTGTTCACACCTCAGGTTAGGGGGGACTGCCGGGGTGGCAACCACCACGCTGTACATTAACCCTGGGCCCTCAGGCTGTCTTCACATGTCGTCCCTGGTGTTAAGACTGGCCTCCAGCCCCTTCCCTCCTGGGAGTTCATGGTGCTGTCACTGTGTATCTCTCCCCTGTCCTGTGCTAGAGTGAAGAAAACTCTTCCTTCAGCCTGGATGCCACTCACATGGTGTGGCCTATCCCGGCAGGCACCCTGAAGAAGCGAGTGGAGCACCTGGTGCCCGCTGTCCTGGATGGTGACTGTTCCTACGTCCACTCATTTCTGTTCAGCTACAGGAACTTTTCCAGTCCCCAGCATGTGCTGGACCTGCTTTTCCTTAGGTGATCACTCTGGCCCTCGATTGCACAGTGTCACTAGGCCGCCTCCCATCTGTGAGTCTTGGGACTGTCACCACACCCCTCTGAGCCTCAGTTTCCTCCTGTGATCAGTGGGGTGGTAACAGGAACAAGCTCCAGGGGGTCTCCCATGGAACGTGCTGCTCCTGAGTCCAGCCCTGTTGAAGGTCTGCTGGAGGGGCCACGGTCATCCTCATTCAGGATTCCTGCCTCCCATCAGTAAGTCTCTGTCACCCCCTCAATGACCTCGTTGACTTAGGCTTCCCTTTTTTCACATTTTTACAGGAAATTTGAGATCCTATCTGCAGGCTTCTGGGTGTATTCAAAGCAGGGAGACCAGGGGCTGGCAGAGCAGCTTCAGGTGCACCCAGGTATCTTGGGAGGTGTTGGTTGGGGTTCATCCATCAACAAACATATGTGAACCCACACTATGTGCAGTCACTTTCTGGCCACTGACCATAATCCAATGAACCGAGGAGACTACATTCCCTGCCCTCGTGGGCTTCCATTCTAGTCAGAGGTGAGACAGTCACAGTAGACATGAGAAGCGGTTAGTGCCACCATATGGTAGATATGACACCATACTGGCCTCCTCTAGGTACGGAAGCGTCCTTTCTCATTTTCATGAGGATGGCAAAACCCTGGAGCAGCTAAAATGGTAAGTGGGGCTTGGGTGCAGATGGTGGGGCTTCCGTCTCCACAGAACTGTGTGTGGTCTGCTGGGGCCTGTGGATGGGGGGGCTGGAAGAACTCTGGCTCCCACACATCTTATGATTCCTGCTACTGGGCTGAGGGCTCAGAGTTTCCCTGCAGGAAAAGGAGTCTAGACGAGCTGCGGATGGGGCCCTAGGCACTGTAGTGTGTGCGAGAGGCTGGAGAGCAGAGTGAGCCCAGAGAGAATCCATCCCCACCCCCTCCCATCCAGCCCTGCCCACATCCCCAGAGTCCGTGCTGAGCCAGAGCAGGAGGTGTGCAGAGCATCCCGCTCACACTCGGGGCTGGAGCCTCCATGGGGATGCTCAGCTGGTGCTGGGGGCTCAGAGTGTGGTCAGGGCCAAGAGATCGGTGTCAGTGGCAAGAGGAGATGCAGATTTTCATGCAGACACTTAGGCCGTACATCCACATGTGAGCTCAAGTTTGGGCTTTTCCAAAGGCCCAGGGTAGGCCAGGGGAGCAGAGCCTCCCTCTGTTTCCTCATTTAACAGATACTCCTGGAAACCTCCTGTGTGTGAGCGAGTAATGCCCAGAGCAGACAGCACCCTCCTGGGGTGGACATGTCAGTCCAGCAGGGACTGGGCAGTGACACAGACAGAGGAGGGTGTCAGGTTTCCCTGAAGAAGGGAAATGTGGTCACACCAGTGGTTGAAGGCTCCTCCCATGGAGGCTTTTGCCAGCCCCTCCTTGGTCACCAGACCCATCTCTGCCAGGACTGCCATACTGGGGGTGGATATTGGAGGGGCTGGTCTATTGTCAGGTGGGTGCAGAGGGTACAAGACTGCAGCTCACTCAGGGGAGCCCTGGGAGGGCAGCAGAGAGGGATAGGCCAGGCCTCTGACGCTGCTACCCACCTGTCTCCCCCAGTGTCATGTCCTCCGTCCTAAAGATCTGGCTGGAATTCTATTCCATTGATTTCCATGAGCCTCCTGAATTTCATTCTTTGAAGTTTCTGCTGGCCTACGTACACATCAATATGCTGGGTTCAGAGGTGGAGCGCAAGGCTGATCTTCTTCTGGCACAGCTGGAGAAGCTGGGGCACCTGGAGCCTAGTGAGGCGGAGACTGAGGGTGAGGAGGAAGAGGGTGGGTGCCTGTGAGGGTTTGGGGAGGTGGTTGGGCTGGGCCACACAGAGCAGAATTTCCAGAAGCAGGGTGGGGACAGGGGCACTGAGTGCTCAGAACAATCATGCAGTGTTCTGAAGTGTGGGGAGACTTCCTGAGGCTGGGTCTCTGGACTTGGGCTTCTCAGAAAGACAGTGTCCTTGGAAGAGACATAGAAACTCACGTTGATATTTTCAATTGTTGTCTCTCCAGTTCCAGCTCCTGCCCAGGCTGAACAACTGTCACAAGAGCTACTGCCGTGTTCAGCTCCAGCTCCAGCTCCAGCTCCACCTCCACTGCCAGAGGCAGAGCGAGAGCGAGGTTCAGAGGCCAAGCCAGAGCAAGAGGTAGAGCAGGAGCAAGATCCAAAGGAAGAGCAAGAGAAAGGGCAGGAGAACAATCACAATCCAGAGCAAGAGAAAGAACAGGAGAAAAAGGAAGAGAAAGATCAAGATAAAGAGCAGGATCAAGATCCAGAGATAGAGCCAGAGCAAGCTGACATAACCGCTCCTGAAACATCAAAAGAATTAGAAGAAACACCAGCACCCATGGGAGCCCTGGCTCCTGAGCTCCCACAAACACCCTCACCAGTCCCCTCTCCAGATCTGTTCTTCCCCTTCCTTGATGCTGTGCTTCTCCTCGTTTTTGTCTGTCCTGCATCTCCTCCAATTAGAAGAAACACCAGCACCCATGGGAGCCCTGGCTCCTGAGCTCCCACAAACACCCTCACCAGTCCCCACTTCTGATCTGTTCTTCCCCTTCCTTGATGCTGTGCTTCTCCTCGTTTTTGTCTGTCCTGCATCTCCTCCAAATTTTTCATCTTTTATTTTCAATTATATCCCTTGTATAAAATAAAGTGTTTTCAATATTTTCAAAATTACAATTCAGTGGCATTAAGTACATTTTTAATATGGTGCAACCCTTACCACTGCCTAGTGACAGAACAGCTTCATCTGCTCTGTATCCATTGAGCTGTCACTCCCCATCCCACCTCTCCCCGTCCCTGACAACCACTCCATTTCCTGTGTGTGTGAATTTACATATCGTGGATTGTTCGTATCAGTACAGTTATATGTTATGTGGCCTTTTGTATCTGGCCACATAATAGGAGAAAGAACTGATTAGTTTTCATTTTATGTTTTTAGTAAGAGGAAAATTATAGTAAAATCAAAGACTCTATGTAGAAACACAAAGCCCTCATAGTGATTATTGCCATAATCTTGAAATAGGAACTACTTTTGAATGACTAGAGAGCCAGAAGCCACAGAGGAAAATGCTGACTTTTCCTGGTCAATACAAAAACAAGAATAATGTCAAAACCTGAAAAGACAAACCAAAGAGTACTCATTTATCCATGTATTTATAGGGACAAAGGACATATTCCTGCAGTTCCAAAGGGACGCAATTCATATGGCCAGTAAATATCAGACATCCGCGCGAGTACTCATTTATCCATGTATTTATAGGGACAAAGGACATATTCCTGCAGTTCCAAAGGGATGCAATTCATATGGCCAGTAAATGTCAGACATCCGCGCCCTCCCTTATGATGACACACAGAAATTTACTCATGGTTCAGATGGCATTTGCCCCATCAGATGGGCAGGTCTGTATCCGGTGATGACCAGCTCCGGTGAGAATGTGGGAAGAAGAGGTCCCAGCGGATGTCCTGGGAGACGTGTTCATAGATACCCCTTCTCGGGAACAGCTCAGCAACTCCTAACAAAGTGCTCAGGCACATCTATTTGCCAAGCAGCGATAATCCGGGGAGGTTATGGAAGTGTTTTCATCACTGCAGTGGTGGAGGTAGCAAGGGGCTGTCCATGTCTCTAACATCCTGTAGAGGGGCTGGGTGTTCAAACCTGGTCCACATGGACCAGGGAGCATTGAGCGGCTGCTGAGCTGTACACAGAAATTGTTACATAAACATGTCAGTTTGTAGTCTGTACTGAGGGTCTCAGGTTGGAGAACATCTATGTGTTGTCAACACGCATACACACCTGTATGTAAATGACTGTTTGGGTGAAAGAAGAAAGAGTGAGACAGACAGACACAGGACAGAGGGAGTCGAATGGGAGAGACAGCCTGGGAGACGTGACCAAGACATGAATGTGGACCAGCTTTGCCTGGTGGGACTTTCAAAATCTTTTATTCTCTTTTAAGTGATATGTAAACATTGTTTGTTTTTTTTTAAAAGATGACCGGTAAGGGGATCTTTACCCCTTACTTGGTGTCAGCACCACGCTCTGCCAAGTGAGCCACGGGTCGGCCCATAATATGTAAATATTTTTAATGTGGACATTATTTTATATTTACAAAAAGATTTACATCACATTAAGTACCATCCACTGAAGAGTCACCTCCTAAGTACCGTACATTACCTAGTTTCAACTTTCATAGACATTTATTACAAAGATAAAAGATAGTGATTAGAAGCAAATCAGTAGTAGTTCAATATGAATGAAGAATAACATTAAAAACACAGTCCTTCCACCCAGGAGCGCAGGGTGTGTCCTATGCAGCGTTCCTCTTTCCTGTTCTTGCCCTGTGTGCAGGCACGTGTGTGTGTGTGTGTGTGTGTGTGCAAGAGTGCGTTTGAATGTGTGTGTACAAGCGTGTGTTTGCAGAGGTGTGTGTGTGTACAGGTGTGTGTGTACAAGCATGTGTGTGTAGGTGTGTGTGTGTGTGCACTTCTCTGGGGAGAGGGTGCCATAGGCCTGCAGAAGATCTGCTGCCCCAGTGTCAGATGAACTCAGGCATGCCGAGTGGACATGCGTGTCCCATCAGCAGTGTCACCACCCTGGTTTCCTGAATCCAAGGCCAGGACCCTTTGCACCACTTGCCAGATCACCTTTTTCAGTCAAAGCACCACTTCCTCTGCACAGTCCTTGGTAGCTCCCAGCCTGCTCTGCACCATGTGATCACACTCAGAGCAGCCTGGGAGGAGGTGGCTGTCACTGCGTGTCCCCAACATTATAAACCAGGAGCCCTAAGATCACACTGGGGAAGAGACTTCTCCATAGTGATGGGGCTGCAGAGTGACACAGCATGGTTCCAGCCCAGCTGCTGCTGACTTCAGGTGTGGCTGCCGCATGCCGCTACCTGCATGGAAGCAAAAATGCCCAGCACAGCGAGATAATACAAGCAAGGTATAATATGAGTGACATAAATAAATGGCATGTGTGTATACACTAAAACACACATACATACTCGATGATTAGAAATTGCACTCTAGCTGGCCCGGTGGCGCACTGGATAGTGCGCCGCTTGGGAAGCGCAGTGGCGCTCCCACCGAGGGTTCGGATCCCACATACAGACCGGTTCCCGCTCACTGGCTGAGCGAGGCACGGGAGCAACGCCGAGGGCTGCGATCCTGTTGCCGGTCCCGGTCCGGTACGGGGGCGACACTGAGGGTTGCGATCCGTTGCCGGACACGGAAAAAGACAAAAAAAAAAAAAGAAAAAAAGAAATTGCACTCTAAACTACCTGAAAACCATTACAATTTATTTTGAGGCAAAGAGTAGAAACTCAATAAACATTCAGGGTCTTAATAAATTTTTTGCATTTTTAAGTGTTCAAAGTTTTCACTCCCATGAATTTGAGACTATCAAACATGCTTTTTTAAAAAGACTGAAGAATAATCATTTTCATTTATTCTCTAGCATAATATCATACCAAGTAAATTAATTGACAGATACAAAGGAAAGAGATTATCTATTTAAACTGACCAGAAAAAGTGAGGTAATGATACACCATTAGATAATTAGGATAGATAAATAACAGTTGGTAACTCTAGAATGACTTACTGAGTTCTTTCTAATGACAGCTAAACAGTCCAACCCCATGAAATGCCTTAACTACCACCCCCTCTTCTTGGTTCTCTTTTCTTCTTTGTCCTTTTTAATAATGGGTGTCATCATCTTAAATACATTTTTCTATGTAGGCTCCGCAACATTACAATTTTCTTCTTTTAAAAATTCTTAGTTCCCTTCTCTGATTTTTCTTCCTTCACACACTTGTAACACTGAGCAGATCCCAAGACTCTTTCTCTGGTTTCACCTCTTCCTATCTCACCATAAACCAGGAGCCCTAAGATCACACCGGGGAAGAGACTTCTCCACAGTGACAGGGCTGCAGAGTGACACAGCATGGTTCCAGTCCAGCTGCTGCTGCCTCCAGGTGTGGCTGCCCCATGCCACCACCTGCATTGAAGTAAAAAATGCCTAGCACAGTGGGGGGCTGCCACCTCTGCTGCCCTGGACTCTTGTCCCCACATAAAGCACCATCAATTAAGTCAAATGTTTAGCATTAATGTTTCCTTTTTAGAATCTCTAAACTTCACCCTTTCCTTTCCACCCTTACTGCCATCATATTATTAAACACTTTAGGATCTCACACTTGGTTTTTTGCACAAGCTTCCTGACCAACCAATTTTTTGCAAGAGCCTCCTGACCTTTCTTCTACTTCTTGGATCCATCCTTCATACGGTTCCAGATTAATCTCAACATACAAGATTTTCTGTATAGCATAGAACAGAGTTTAAGAGCAAAGGTTCTGGAATTGCGCTGCTTGAGGATGTATGCATGCCAGCTCCAACGTTCACTAGGTTAC
This sequence comes from Galeopterus variegatus, assembly GCF_000696425.1. Classification (NCBI taxonomy): domain Eukaryota; kingdom Metazoa; phylum Chordata; class Mammalia; order Dermoptera; family Cynocephalidae; genus Galeopterus; species Galeopterus variegatus. The sequence goes on along the minus strand of NW_007738589.1, from coordinate 32,221 downwards.
TAATCTTGGGGAAGTCATTTGACATTTTGTTACCTTATTCCCTTGCTACAACATAGGGTTGCTAAGAGAAATAAATGAGTTAATGCATGTAAAACACTTAGAAAAGTTCCCGAGACAAGTGCTCAGTAAACAATGGTCACTGTTATTATCACTACCATCTTCTTCATTAAAATCTTCTAAGGGCTTCCTGTGCACTATGTGATAACCCCAAATCCCTAACCTGGCAGTTAGGCTCTCTGTTCAGTCTGGTCCCATGTTAATGGCCAAGGCTCAATGAAAAGTATTTGCTAATATGATTTCTCGGCTCCAGGCAGGATGAACTGAAACAATCCATTTCAAAATTTTGTTTTCGTTCTTGCTGTGACTCACGATGCTGCTCTCTTCCTTTGACATGGTGTCTTTTCTTTACACCTTTATCATGTTATTCATTTTTCAATGACTTACTCAAATCCTGTTTGTTTCCAAAGAAGATATACCAGATCAGCATTTCATATGGCCCAAAGTTTCTTTGAAATCCCAGAGAAATACTTTTTAATAGTTTTTTTTTTTTTTTTTGGTAATCATAAAAATGTTTGCAATCTCTACCCATATTTTTCTTTTCTTTTTTTTATACGCAAGATGATTCTTTACTCATTTAGGTTTCTGAAATTTAAAAAAGTGGAATACAACAAATAACTACAATTACATTACTTAGAAATATATACAAAGTTACAGACATTTACTGGTGAGAAGTGTTTTCTGAGAAAACTGAGAGGTGAGGAAAATGCCTCCCTGTACTAATGAAGCTCCAAAACTAGAAACGATAAACCAAACAAAAACTCAGCCTTGACGATCTACCCATATTTCTCAATGTAATTGTTAATGTGGTATCTGGTGGCAGTCAGTTAAAGAAGTATACTCTGATGCTGATTAAAGTCTTACTTTAAATTTCCTCATCTATGTATTAATTGCTTAAACATTTTTGGTCTATAATTCTATGCTCTTTTGCACACATTTCAGCCTCCAACTACTAATTTCTAGGCCCTGCCTTAGAGCTAGAAAAATTCAATCTTTATTTCTATTATATAAACTATAAGAAAGAAGAGACACTGAGATATCAGAACAAAAAAGAGGATGAAATTTACTTAAAAATCTGAAGATTGCCATCCATATTTAACTGATTCAATCACTGATGCTTAAAATATTATTTAAAATATGTATACCATGTTATTAATTACATTAAAAATAATTGCAACCATATAGACTGAAGACAACTATTAAATAATTAATGAGTTTTTCAGAGAAAAAACATATTCCTCAAAATGTAAGTTTTTATGTATGTTCATTTAATGTTATTCTCATTAGTTTATTATAACTAATGCTAGAGTAGCAGGCTATTTTAATACGTATTCTCATTAGTTTATTATAACTAATGCTAGAGTAGCAGGCTATTTTAATACGAATAATTATTTACATAATAGTAATCAAATGTGAACAATAGAAATAGTATGAAAAAAACAGTATTAATCAGACACACTAGTATCTAAATTGTCAGTTTTCTAAGTAGCTATAAGCAGAATATTCCCAAAGAGTGTGTTTGCATTTGATGTCTATAATTATAATACAGTTAGGCAGATTTTGTTTCCCTCCCATGAAATATCTGGCTCTTGCAAGACTGGAAAAACAGTTTAAACACCTATCTATATTTTATTTAAGGCACAACAAATTGGAAGTCTGACTAAAATATAATAATATTAGGCTTAAAATACCAAGTTGCACATAAAATACTTTCGTTTTTCTAAGAGGAAAAGTCCTTTCATTTTTGGTTTCCCAAATTCTCCTTGATATGTTTTACTACAAAAGTTTAACATGAACAAAAGAAAGCTTTATTAGAAATATATTTATTAAAAATTAAAATTCCCTTCCTATCCATTTATAAATACTTTTACTGTAAATATCTTACTATTATTAAATAAATACTTATCTTTCAAAAGCCAGGATTAAAGTTCATTTAAGCAAACCACTAGAGCAAGCAACACTCTGATCTCAGTTATAAATAAGTGAATAGATACAGCTCCTTAAATCCATAAGTTATATCTAATATTCATTCTTTCTCTCCTTCCTTTCTGTATTCTTTCATTTGAAACTATTTTTTTCAGTATCTACTGTGTGCCAGGTGCTACTGTAAATACAGAATTGAAGTAAATCAGATATACCTCTCTGTCCTTGGTTCTCTCTTTCTCTCTCCATATACACACATGTATATATAGTTGAGAAATAGTTTTAATACATTCTTTCAAGGTTTTTTATTTCTTTGTCACTTATCTTTAATATTTTATAGTGTTCTATAGCAACATCAGATATCCAGACTTTACCAGAAAAGTTGTAGTAGAGTAACCTGGAAATCTCTAATATTGAAAATCAAAGAATAGCTTTTGGAATAAAGAATATTAATAAATGAAATCCCATAGAATGGAATTTTAATAAAAGCCTATGGAATGTTCCACAACACCATCCAAAATTTGCCTCAACATTTTCCTATCTCGGTTTGTCCCTTCTTTAAGAGGCAGACCAGAATATACAAAGAAAAAAGTGGTTGAGTTGTTGTCAGAGACAATTAAAGTCTTCTTCAGGTCCCCATTAGGCAGTGCCCTGAGAAATGGATGGAATGATTTCATAACTTCTGTTGAATATAAAAGGACACTGATACCCTGGGGATATTGATTCAGAAAGACAGAAAGAATAGCTAGGAAGCTCTTTCAGGATAGAGAAGTTAATGATTTTGTGATTCATTCAAGAGAAAGATCGTACAACCTTTGATAATTATGAGGCGGATAGTACCACTGCTGACCCTGTCCAATTAGCAGGAGCTAATAATACCACCGTGGAAGCCAAACCCAAACACCATAAAGAGGGTTTAGCAATACCCACATATTTTTAATGTGTGTGTGTTGGGGGGGGGAGTTCTCTAATAAGAGATTGCTTTTAATCCTTGTTAATCTCAGGTTCAATGTGTTTCCTAACCCAAACACTTTTATGGCATGTTAGATATACTAGAAATGTTGTGCCAAATTTTTAAGGAAAATGGAAGCTGCCTCTCTTCCATATGCCAAAAACAAGGCACACAGCACCAGTACTATCTGTAAATATTCACCATATTCAATTTACACGGAGAGAAAAATACCACCAAGTATAGAAATTGATTGAGAAATGTCTAACTATCAAGCAACAATTTACATCTGTTTAGCTAGTATTTTCTTCACTTAATATTTACACTGATTTCTTCATTCAGAAGATATTTGCAGAGCTACTATTTAGGTTCCACAGATAAGCAGTAACCAGATCTGTTCTCATTTATCATATATTCTAGTGACGGTCCCCTAATAGACACATAGGAGATAAAACTGATCAACAGCTTGTTCCCTTGAAGGATTTCCTTCAACATGTGGGAAAAAGCCACAGGGATTTAGAACCATGCAATGGAAAAAAATCAATAAAAATAGAAATATGTACCATGATTATGGAAGGAAAGAGGTGAAAATTTTCTTCTGAGGACCTGGTGGTAGGGTCCTACATCCTAGGCATTGTTTGGAAGCAGATTCAAGAGAAGAAGTTTGCTTTGTCAAGATCATTTTGTTTTTGGCAGAAATTTGAAAGGTACATGAAAAATATTTATTAGATGGAGTGGAAGTGGCTTGTCAGGCACTGGGCACCAAGTGGTTGAAGAACTTATAGTATAAGTGGAATGTGGAAATAAGTGGAATGGGGCTGGAGAAGGAGGCAGAAGCCAGAAGCCAGAACATGAAGGACCTGGCATGTCTCACACCTACAGGGAACTGTGACTCCCTTTAGTTGGTGACAAAAATAAAATAAAATAAAATAAAAAATAAAATAAAGATTCAAACTTGGCCTTGATGAGGAAACACATGAAAAATGTGAAAAAAATGTGCAAAAAATATTACTTTTGCATTTTACACATACAGAGCACTCTGATGAAGGTATAAAGAATGGATAGGAGTCAGGCAATTATTCTTACACTCACAGATCAGGATATTGATGGAGAAACTGGATGTATGATTTTCAACCAAACAATAGAGAGAATTTCTCATTCACAGCTGGCAATCATTTAATCATCTTCTCTCAAAAAAAAAATACTATGGGAAACTGGGCAAGCTCTGAAAAGAGAGTTCATGTACAAAATGAATCGGCAAGAGGACTTCAGCTTTCATTCTCCTAATCTTTGGGCATTCAAGCCTCTCCAGGAAGGAAAGTTTCTTATAAATAACTGAATGACTTAAGCACATTTAAATTAATATCTTTTTACACATAACAAAATCTCCCCAAATTTACCATGTCTCACATTTCAATAGAGTTTAAAGATTCTTTACCTGAAATTATATTTGTTCTGTTAGTGACTATGATAAATTAAATTTTCAATGTTTTCATGTCAAGTTCATGGCAGCCAGCTTAGACTTGCACTTCTACTAAGTAAAAGTAATTTTTTTTTTAAGTTAGGTTACTTTGTAAGAAATTTAAACAAAAATTAACATTTGGGTAATAAAAATCATTTTTTTCAGAAATGCTGACCCAGTAATATAGTCAGCATTTTTAAGGACATAAAAATCCTTGGTAAATTAATTTACCTTACAGATTCTGTGCGTATATGTGCTTTAACCCCTGGCAAAGGTGTCCCTCTGAAAAAATACAACTGTTTTCTTGATAGAGGTTAGCATTGCAACCTCCGCAAGTGGTTTGACAAACCTAGTTCTTGTCATGGTGCTAAATATGTAAATCACACTGAAAGACCGAGACTAAAGCAAAGTGACAGTTGACTGTGACTGCCATGAACCGTGGATCGCATCCCGGCATGTAATGCAATTATATGGCAGGAAACAACTAATGTGGGCTGCTGTGGTGGGATAACGGAGAAAATACTGAATTTTTCTCTGCAATCTATTTAGGTCTTGCAGTGGGCGCATTAGTGAGGTTAAGGTTCAGAACGGCAGGCACACACCCGCCCGGAGCGCTACGTGGAGCCTCCCGCCGTCACAACGTGATGGGAAGGCAATGGCTGCAGAGATAAATACACATAATCCCACTGAGTCGGGGCAGTTTTCTCTCGTTAACTCCCCTCTCTGTTACACCATCTCCTGGTATAGACTGGCATCCTTTAGCAACAGGAAGATCTGCCGGCATTAAGTATGAGCACTGCTTCACCTTTTCCCTCATGAGTAGACAAATTACATCAAATTCACAGTCATTCATATTAATTTCCTCACAAAGTTTAAGCTTAATATATGTTATCAAGACACATGAACAGAACATGTTAAAATGTACATCTCAATTATATTTATTCCTGAATATATTGATGCATATTGATAGATCCCACCAAATTTAAGAGAAACAAGCCAAGGAGAGGGTAGGCATTGACACAGCAGTTTGGCAAGTCCCTTTCGAATATTCCAGAAGTTTAAAACTTCAAACGTCAGCATATTCTTCTTGGATGTTCATATATTGTCAATCTTCATGACAAACCCTTTAAATGTGTTTAACTTATTTGAACAGTTCATTTGTTTTGCAAATATGTGGATTTTAATTTTAGAACTCATAAATTGCTTTACCTAACTTTTCTTGAACTTGAAAGCATGTCACTTGAATAACTTTGGATTATACAAAATATGTGCTACCCCACGCTTAGGGCAAATGGGATACTTCAGAATCAGCATTAAATGTGCTAAATTAGCTACAAGTAAACTTGTTCTTTCTCAAAGCAGCTTTCTGAGAATAATAAATTTTATCATTCCCAGTAATACTTCTCTCATTTTTTTCATGGTCTCTTTCAACAGAGCATATTTATAAGATAATTGTTCAAAAATTATCAATAGTATGTAACAACCTAAGATCAAATCTGTTATAAATAAATTTGACTAGTTAAGGATTAACTTAACTAACAAAATTTGCATTTATTTCTAAATGCTTATATTCTGTTTGTGTGTCTAAATTAAGGGAAAACTAGAAAAAAATCATGCTCCTCCTTAAGTACAACATAAACTAAATCCAGACATGTAAAAATTGTGTGTGATCTTAGTGTACTTTGACTATCTTATGAAACTTCATAATTTTATTGGCCCTGAGCACTGGGTTGAAATTCTCATTATGCAGGGCTAATTCCTACGAATTTTCCAGAGGTCAAATAACCTCCTCTGAGAACCCTTCCTTGGCAATCTCCATCAATTGTCATATATTTCTGTAATGTACTGTGCCTTTCCTTTAAGGCACTTATCACAATTCCAATTAAATAATTTTCTGTATTAATCTTCGCTGCTCATCTCTACACTAGCTTGTGTATTCCAGGAGGGGAGGAACCACACATCAGATCTCTACACTAGCTTGTGTATTCCAGGAGGGGAGGAAGCACACATAACTTTTATTTATTCTGAATCTTTAGATACAAGAAAGGTGCCAGGCAAACAGTAGGGACTCAATAAACACTTACTGAATGAATAAATATATGAATGGACAGTAGGGACTCAATAAACACTTACTGAATGAATAAATATATAAATGGTGATCTATTCTTTGATATTTCCCCATTTCTATAACATACTTTCTTAAATGTAAGTTGCATAGGAGGACTAGAAAATTATATGTAACACACAAATAACAAGGAAGAAGTCACCTGCTGTACATAAGTTACATGAAAACTAACAAATTATTCTGAAGTAGAAACAAGAAACTCATTTCTTATATAATATGTGCTTCCGCTAGTTCACATATAGTTAATTTACTGACTGTAATCCAATTCCTAATTACAGTACATTACATGCTGCTTTCACATGTGTCTTCTCAATAAATCATCACAAGAGTCTTTGGGTAAGGTTTTGTTGCCTTTATTTTACAGATGGGCAGACTGAGGCTAAGAATGTTAAGGGTCCTGCCCAAATTTAAGTACCTGGTAGGTAGGTAATGTTGACAGAATTGAATCTGCACAGCCTTATAGTTTGAATGAAACCCCCATGACAAAATTCTTCAGGACTATTTAATAGCTTGCCCTTTGAAATAAGGTACTTAACACATTAGGTTTTTCCTCAGTGAGCCTAAGGTTTTATTAGCTGAGTAAGTGGATAATTGAAAGCATCTAAAAATTTTCTTTCTAGTAGAGAAAGAAGTGAATGTTAAGCATGAATGATGCAGTTAAATATCTGTAATCAGCTACTACGCATAGGCGATAGTCAACAGATGTTCCACAGAGATCTAAGGGGAAAAAACACCTAATACATCTAATAGGATTTTATTTGAAATAATACACCTTAAAACGAAGGTCAATTTGGACACACCCAAAAATTCAATTTCAGCAGTTTTTACTTTTAGAGATCACATTTTCCTTTTCTATGGCTGTATTATGGCTTCAGTCAAAGGGAAACTTGGCAGTCTGAAAAGTGTTCATAGATGTTGCAAAATTTTTGTTAACATCAAGCAATCACTAAATGATATGGCATTGTGAATGTATACACATATTAATTCTATATGTGTACATGTTTGCAAATATTAAATTTTATAATAAAACTTGTAAACTGTGCCTAAATAGGACAAGTCAAGTAAAACCATTTTACCTATATTTCCTACCTGAATCCTTAAAATATAATTCAGTTATAGTCAATTATTTTATTTGGGTAAAAATAAAATGTAATTAAAATTAGCACACATTTGATACTTGGCTAAAATATGATATCCTAAATTGACCCAATATATGGCTTCTCACAGAAAATTCTTGAATGTGAACTCTGGACTGGATGTTCTAAATGTTAAGCAAATGAAAACAGTATTGACTGGAAACATTCTGTGGCTCTGGGAATATCTTTCATTTGTTCAACCAAAACTGAGCACTGAATATCTGTTGAAGAGTAAAAACACACATGATCCCCAATTTTAGTGACACTGCTAGAATTCCTGGCTGATTTTTCAGATCATGAAGACCAAATACCATGTTTTCAGAGACTTTCTGGTGCATAGTCAAAGTGTGGGGATAACTGTATGTGAACTCCCAGTGGTGTTTAGCTGCCCTCCTTAGAGTGGGCACAGAGGCCTTTAGAGTGGAGGGAGTAATGGATTTGCAAAATCTCCCACTGCTCCCAAAGCTTACCCAAGCACTGCCTCCAAGTCCACTGCTACTGTAATCAAAGTAGCATGCTCACCAGCCTGGATAATCATTGTTACATCAATGTCTGCATCTGGTGTTTATCATCTGGGAGAGCCAAGCAACAGAAGGCTTCATTTCGACCATGCATTTTAAAATCTCTGCTTGGAATGACACTTCCTGTGTGCCCTGAAGGACCTACACGAGTGCCAAGTTACTGTGTGTCCTGTGGCACATACAAAGGGAGAGCACTATGAAAAGAGAACTGAAATTCCCAGGATGGAGGTTTATAGGCTGCACGAAGTCATGAAGGAGAACAGAAGGGGAAGGATGTGCACACGCTCAGTCACTCACGGGTAATACCAACGTCTATTTCTCCTCTCTCAAAGACTAGTTATGAAGGTTAAATGTCACAACATATGAACCGTGCATTATAAAGCTAGATACAAATAAATATTAATAGTGAAAATAATGATAAAAATATCAAAGTGTTATTCAAATACAAGGTACTATTATCTTTGTTTTTTCTTTTCTTTTTTCTTTTTTGGTGGCTGGCTGGTTCAAGGAAAATACTGTTATCTTATTCCTTAAATCCAACTCAGAACGTTCCTGCTTCCTCTAAATACAATTCTTACTTCTTTGGAAGTTACATCTTTTTCATTTTCTTGTTCATTTATGTTTTAATCTATGAATTAGATTACTTCTTTGGAAGTTACATCTTTTTCATTTTCTTGTTCATTTATGTTTTAATCTATGAATTAGGGTATTTTTAAGCCCCAATGACCTTACGTTAAAATCATGTTTATTATGTATAAATACAATGGTACTTCAAAAAGTTTGTGGCAAAATAGAATTAAAAGATAATACAAATCTTTCCACGAACTTTATGAAGTACTCTCATATCTGACTACCTGTGCCAGGGTCCCAAGCAGACACAATTAAAAGGAAAAAAAAAAGATGCTCCAACTATATCATAAACACACATGCACACACAACCAAAAACTGAAACAACACAGAAACTTCCGAACAAACAAAAAAGGACAATCATACTGAAGTGCCCCTAAAAATTTGATAAAGATAGCAATTTTGAAAATTAAACTAGTAACCTGAAACTGCAAAGACACACTCTTCCAAGTTGGGATTATGCTATTTCCATCCCTGTACTGAAAAAGGAAAATATTTTATGACCATAAAAAGTTGGAATTGAGGCACAGTATTAAAAAAAGGATACCATTAAGCAGAGACATCTGTTCATTTTGGCATGATCACATTTCTGTTATGGAGTGCAAATACATTCTTTATGAGAATGTGCCATTGATTACATACTCTGCATTTTAGCACTGTTTCTAAACATACTGTAAATTATATTAAGTAACTCATTGAGTCTCTGATTTAGTTTTTTTTTTTTCCTCGAGCAGAAAGATAATGTTTGCTCCAAAAAAGAAAACCAGTAGACAAATCACATTTATAAACTCTGCAAGTGACATGAGTGACATTAAAACATCTGGGAGATGTTAGAGACTGCATTAACTCTAATCATGGATCAGATTATGGCAGAATTTTTTTTCCTTAACGAAGAGAAAAAGACTGAGATAGTGAATGTGTTACTCAACATAGCCCTGCAGTCTTCGTCCAAGAACTGATAAAGCACCAGAGAGAAGGCCTTGTCCCACCAGTTTTCCAGAACTAAGGTTACCCAATCTCCTTTATGTTTGGCCTATGTGTCACTGGTGACAGTGTCTGAAAAAACAAGGCTCATTTTCTCACTCCAAATAAATCACAGGCTACCCAGGACCCAATATTTACATTGAACGAGAAGATGATCCTCATTCCCTTTCTTCTAGCAACACTCCATTTATCTGTTAATTGAGTAACCTAAAGAAGAGGTCACTAAAAACACGATTCTATATACAATGATAAGATTTAAACTCTAAAACTGTAACATACATGGAAAAACCCAATTTAGTAATTATGCTACAAATTGTAGTCAGAAAGTCTCTAAAAGTGGCTTTAAATATGCATGTTTAAGAGAAAACTGTATGATAACCCAATGCCAAGTATATAAATATGGAAGAAGGAATAGGACAGTAACTGCAACTGCAGTGGTTCACCTTGGTAGAGATTTATTTATCATTTTCAATACACAGAATAGCAATCACTTCACTCTCAAAAGTGCTTTTCAGCCATTTTAACTTTAGGAATTATATTTTTATTTCACTTATATTAAAACAATCAAACAAGATCTACTTTGTGTGAGATTGACTTGAGCTCAAAGTACAATTGAATAAAATAGTAATATCCCTTTAATGAAGTGGTTGCTTTACTAAGATTTACATCCTCATATGCAAGCTTACACAAATTTTTTTTAAAGACATAAAGGAGGCTCTAGTAAGAAATATATTGACTTGGGTGTTTTGGTACTAGAGAATTAGAGGGATTGGATTAATGTAATATTTCCAAAAGTGTCTTGTTTGAATTTAATTTCAAGCACAGTGAAAGAGAGAGACAGAGAGAAACAGAGAGGGAGGAAGGGAGTGAGGGGGAGGGAGGGAGTGAGGGGGAGGGAGGGGGAGAGAGAGAGAGAGAGAGAGAGAGAGAGAGAGAGAGAGAGAGAGAGAGACTACTTGACTAGAGAAACAGTCTTTACTTTCTATAGAATTATCCTGGATTATATTTTGGGACTAGTGTTCTGTGGACCACACTTTGGGAAATGTTGCTTCATGGTTAAATGAACATTTGGGAAAAATTGCTTCAGAACATAGAGAAAAGGGAGTTAAAGAGAATATTATGATAATGCTTGGGTAGACCACTAAACTGCAAGCAGCTGGTTAAAAAAAAAGATCTAGGGGAGTAGTAATTGACACCCCATCCCCCTCAGAATTGGGACTGGGTACCTGGCTGTTAGAGGAAGGATGGCATGGGCTTGAAGCCCCCAGGGTAGTAAGAATCCATTTGGAGGGAGAAACCAGAGACTTCCCCTGGCTATCGCACGTGCCTGATCATTCCAGAGTGATTAAATGGTTGCCTCCCTCTATAGACCATAGAACAGATCCCACATGACATCATCACAACCATCACGATTGCTTATGCCCAGTGGCCCAAAACAGGGCTTCACTT